>NC_060188.1:17927831-17937831 GCF_021184085.1 Oncorhynchus gorbuscha | reverse complement strand
TGACGCTCCCTCATTCTGTCACTGTCTGGGTCTCTAGATGACGCTCCCTCATTCTGTCACTGCCTGGGTCTCTAGATGACGCTCCCTCATTCTGTCTCTGTCTGGGTCTCTAGATGACGCTCCCTCCTTCTGTCACTGTCTGGGTCTCTAGATGACGCTCCCTCCTTCTGTCACTGTCTGGGTCTCTAGATGAAGCTCCCTCATTCTGTCACTGTCTGGGTCTCTAGATGACGCTCCCTCATTCTGTCTCTGTCTGGGTCTCTAGAGAACGCTCCCTCTTTCTGTCTCTGTCTGTGTCTCTAGATGACGCTCCCTCATTCTGTCACTGTCTGGGTCTCTAGATGACGCTCCCTCATTCTGTCACTGTCTGGGTCTCTAGATGACGCTCCCTCATTCTGTCTCTGTCTGGGTCTCTAGATGACGCTCCCTCATTCTGTCTCTGTCTGGGTCTCTAGATGACGCTCCCTCATTCTGTCACTGCCTGGGTCTCTAGATGACGCTCCCTCATTCTGTCTCTGTCTGGGTCTCTAGGTGACGCTCCCTCATTCTGTCACTGTCTGGGTCTCTAGATGACGCTCCCTCATTCTGTCACTGTCTGGGTCTCTAGATGACGCTCCCTCATTCTGTCACTGTCTGGGTCTCTAGATGACGCTCCCTCATTCTGTCTCTGTCTGGGTCTCTAGATGACGCTCCATCATTCTGTCTCTGTCTGGGTCTCTAGATGACGCTCCCTCATTCTGTCACTGCCTGGGTCTCTAGATGACGCTCCCTCATTCTGTCACTGTCTGGGTCTCTAGATGACGCTCCCTCATTCTGTCACTGTCTGGGTCTCTAGATGACGCTCCCTCATTCTGTCTCTGTCTGGGTCTCTAGATGACGCTCCCTCATTCTGTCTCTGTCTGGGTCTCTAGATGACGCTCCCTCATTCTGTCTCTGTCTGGGTCTCTAGATGACAGTGCAAAGGGAGAACACACTATTAGACATAATACCTCACTGATATAACTTTGGCAACAAAATCACTAGTAATTACAGGACAGAGTGTAGTCACTTGCCAGGAAATTGATAGATAATAGTGATATTGAGAGTGTTCTGTCCTGTTTTAAACACTCGTTCTCTCCTCACCTTTACTTTCTCGCTATCTCTATCGCTTCGTTTTTTAGGAACTTGTGGTGATGCTCATGAGTGCCGATGTTCTCTGCTGACCCCAGAGGTCACTGTTTCTCATCCTCTGACACTTATAGCACAACACCATGTTCATTCTCTCTCCCTCAGGGGCAATCACTATCAGCACACCTGACCCTTCTGGCACACCTCTCTGTGCTTTTGACAGCTTTCTCTAGGAAGACCTTGATGGGTCATCTACAGGTCACTGTCTGTCACCTGTCTGAACATCCACTCCCACACAGTGGCTTCACATTGCTTCTGGTTTAATCCATGACCCCAACTCCAAAACATGTCATCGCCATCCTCCAGCTTGTTCCTGGAACTGCCAATCCCCCAGCAGTTCCCCCATCCCTCATTTCTCTTCCACTAAAATATCCCATCAGAGCACACATGACTGAGCCGGAAAGGACATTGTTATTAAATGATAATGACTTATACATTAGTGCCTCATAGCCTATCAGTTAAGCAGCAGCACTATGCTTTCTCATTTCCCTGTCATTGTCATTATTGATATTTGCTTATGCATCACCAAGCATCACAGGTGTGAGGGAGGGAGTTGGGAGGGTAGTGGCACAGATAGACAAGAGTGCTTCCCTTAAAGTCAATGAGATGGGCTTTATGTTTATTTATAGAGGCAGGCGCTGCAAACCGGCAGTCAGGCAATTAACTTCATCAAAGGGATGGCTTTCAGTCAATGGCTACATCGAGCAGAGAGGAGCTACTACACACTGGGGCCCAGCCACAGCATGGCAGATAGACTGCCTGAGGGATGATGGGAGAGAGGAAGAGGGTGAGAGAGAAGAGGGAGAGGGATGAGGGTGACTCCCATTTTCTTGTTTCTTTCTCTCTATGGCTGTCTTGTGTGTTGCATGTCACATACATACATACATACATACATACATACATACATACATACATACATACATACATACATACATACATACATACATACATACATACATACATACATACATACATACATACATACATACAAACATACAAACATACAAACATACATACATACAGTGCCTTGCGAAAGTATTCGGCCCCCTTGAACTTTGCGACCTTTTGCCACATTTCAGGCTTCGAACATAAAGATATAAAACTGTATTTTTTTGTGAAGAATCAACAACAAGTGGGACACAATCATGAAGTGGAACGACATTTATTGGATATTTCAAACTTTTTTAACAAATCAAAAACTGAAAAATTGGGCGTGCAAAATTATTCAGCCCCCTTAAGTTAATACTTTGTAGCGCCACCTTTTGCTGCGATTACAGCTGTAAGTCACTTGGGGTATGTCTCTATCAGTTTTGCACATCGAGAGACTGAATTTTTTTCCCATCCCTCCTTGCAAAACAGCTCGAGCTCAGTGAGGTTGGATGGAGAGCAGCAGTTTTCAGTTCTTTCCACAGATTCTCGATTGGATTCAGGTCTGGACTTTGACTTGGCCATTCTTTATGTTTGAAGCCTGAAATGTGGCAAAAGGTCGCAAAGTTCAAGGGGGCCGAATACTTTCGCAAGGCACTGTACATACATACATTCATACATACATGCATACATGCATACATACATACATACATTCCTCTCTATAGGAAGTGGGACACTTTCACTTTCTCTGTGGTGATGGGCAGCATTTGCCCTGTTACTGAGTAGGGTGTGTGTGTGTGTGTGTGTGTGTGTGTGTGTGTGTGTGTGTGTGTGTGTGTGTGTGTGTGTGTGTGTGTGTGTGTGTGTGTGTGTGTGTGTGTGTGTGTGTGTGTGTGTGTGTGTGTACATCTGTGAGCCATTCTGAAGGTGACCTAGGGTAGCCTCTGAGTCAGAGCTTCAGACTGACACAACCTCACTGAATCAGTCACTGACAGGAAGAGGCTGGAGGCAACATGGACGCTCTGGCTGTTCTGCTGGGTCACTCCTCTCACTGCTGTTTGTCTATAAACTTTACCTGTTTATTATGGTTATTCAGCCTCTCTAGTAGGGCTGGGTAATATATCAAATCTATTTTATTAATTCAAATATATGTTTTTGCACAATATTCTAAAATCCTGTATCATTTTTATGAGTGTTTAAGTCCGCCTGTTCTCATGTTGTGTTTTTGATCTTGTCTCCTTCGCGCCTTCTGTGCTGTGTGCACCTTCCCATTTACACGCATTGGGCTTATTTTGGACAGATTTTGCCGAGAGTGAAACCTCTCGCGTCGCCTCTTCCTCTCTGTTTACACACCAAGCCCCTCCCCTGCCCCTCACACCAACAAAGTTGAGAGATCACTTCTTCCTCTGACAAGCGGTTTCAACTCGCTATTTTCATTTGAGGTTTGGTCCAGCAGAATTGGTCATATGGACACATTGAGACATTATTTTATTGTAATAGGGGATAAGTTAACCTTTAACGACACCATTTTTATGTCTCAACTACTCAAATTGTGCACAGAGCAGACACTTCTAACATTGATTTTGGAAAATTCATGCTCAGTTTGACATTACCACGTACCACTAGCAGCATTTTAGCCAAATACTGTTATATTATCTAGTCTGTGTTTTTATAAAATGTGCAATAGTCATAAAACACAATTATATAAGCATTTGGAAAAAAATCGGGATATGATTCTTAGCCCTAGGTTTGCACAATTCCGGGAACTTTCAATAAATTCCCTGGTTTTCCAGAAATCCTGTTTGGAAGATTCTGTATTTCCTGTTTATTCCCTACTGATTCCAAAATCTGTCACGACTTCCGCCGAGGTTGGCTCTCCTGCCCGTTCGGGCTGTGCTCGGCGGTCGTCGTCACCGTCCTATTAGCCACTACCGATCCCTTTTCGGTTATCTGTTGGTTTTGTCTGATTGTTTTCACCTGTGTGTTAGTTAATTAGTATCTGTATATAATGTAGGTTGTCCCGCCCTTGTTTTGTGCGGGATTGTTTGTTTTTGTCATTTCGTTTCAGCTGTCGGTGTTTTTGTGTTTTATTTCTCTGGTTTGTCTGTTAATTCCTGTTTTGGATATTTTTCACCCTGTTTGTATTTTTGGGTTGTCCGTGTTTATTGTTGTTCACCGGAGAATAAACCTTTATTCATTATTTGCTCTCTGCGCCTGATTCCACCCACCTTGACTAGTCGTGACAAAATCCTCCAACTGGGATTTCGTGAAAATTGATTGTAAGTTCCCATTTTGCTTCCCTAATCTTCCTTCCCTCTCACTCTCATGATACAAAGCCTGTGACATGGTTTAGTTCCACTTCCTGTTCCCTGTTCTGTGAAGCAGCTGTGCCTCTGTTTCTCTCCATGGGTGTTCTTCTCCATGTGGCCTGATGCTATTTATGACCAACATGCTTCTGTTGTAACATGATACTACATACAACAACTGCTATGTGTCAATGTTTCCCTGTTTGGACAAACGACAAGAATAGCTATTGATTCCCTTAGCTTTTATTATTAGGTGTAATTAACTATGTATGACTGCTTTTTCAGTGACGGATTTGAAAGCTTTTTGTGGTTCCCTGGTTGTAATATCTTGGCCTTTGACCGTTTTCACTCAGCTGTGCTCTCTACGTCTTCTGTGCCTCTCACCTCTCCCCCAAATGAACACACACACACACCGGTTGCATCACGGCCTGTTACAGGATTAGCTCCATCCAATGACAGCAAAGCCCTTCAGTGGGTGCTGAAGATGGCCCAGTACAGTGCATTCGGAAAGTATTCAGACCCCTTGGCTTTTTACACATTTTGTTATGTTACAGCCTTATTCTAAAATGTATTAAATAGTTTTCCCCCTTATCAATCTACACACAAATACCCCATAATGACAAAGCAAAAGCAGGTTTTTAGAAATGCTTGCAAATTTATTACAAATAAAAAATGTAAATATTACTTTAACATAAGTGTCACGGTTTTCCTTAGGTGAAAGAGAGTCAGACCAAAATGCGGCGTGGCTATTGCGATCCATGTTTAATGAAACAAAGTAAACACGAATCAAAAACAATAAATGTAACACGAAAACCGAAACAGCCTAATATCGGTGCAAAGTAACACAGAGACAGTAACAAGGACAATCACCCACAAAACCCAACACCAAACAGGCTACCTAAATATGGTTCCCAATCAGAGACAATGACGAACACCTGCCTCTGATTGAGAACCATATCAGGCCAAACATAGAACTAGACAAACTAGACATGTAACATAGAATGCCCACTCAGCTCACACCCTGACCAACCAAAACATACAAAGCAAACTATGGTCAGGGTGTGACAATAAGTATTCAGACCTTTTACTCAGTACTTTGTTGAAGCACCTTTGGCAGTGATTACAGCCTGGAGTCTTCTTGGGTATGATGCTACAAGCTTGGCACACCTGTATTTGGGGAGTTTCTCCCATTCTTCTCTGCAGATTCTCTCAAGCTCTCAGGTTGGATGGGAAGTGTCGCTACACAGCTATTTTCAGGTCTTTCCAGAGATGTTCGATCGGGTTCAAGTCCGGGCACTGGCTGGTCCACTCAAGGACAGAGACTCGAAGCCGCTCCTGCGTTGTCTTGGCTGTGTGCTTGGCGTCGTTGTCCTGTTGGAAGGTGAATCTTCGCCCCAGTCTGAGGTCCTGAGCGCTCTAAAGCAGGTTTTCATCAAGGATCTCTCTGTACTTTGCTCTGTTCATCTTTCACTCGATCCTGACTAGTCTCCCAGTCCTTGCTGCTGACAAACATCCCCACAGCATGATGCTGCCACCACCATGCTTCACCGTAGGGATGGTGTCAGGTTTCCTCCAGACGTTTTGCTTGGCATTCAGGCCAAAGTGTTCAGTCTTGGTTTCATCAGACCAGAGAATCTTGTTTCACATGGCCAGAGTTCTTTAAGTGCTTTTTTGGCAATATCCAAGTGGGCTGTCGTGCCTTTTACTGAGGAGTGGCTCCCGTCTCTACGAGTTGTCCTTCTGGAAGCTTCTCCCATCTCCACAGTGAAACACCTCCCTGACCAAGGCCCTTTTCCTCTCAATCCTGCAGAAATGTTTTGGTACCCTTTCCCAGATCTGTGCTTCGACACAATTCTGTCTTGGAGTTCTACGGGCAACTTCGACCTCATCAAATTGTAAAAACATCTCAAGGATGATCAATGGAAACAGGGTGCACCTGAGCTCAATTTCGAGTCTCATAGCAAAGGGTCTGAATATTTATGTAAATAAGGTATAAAAAAAAGAATCAAAAAACCCATTTTCATTTTGTCATTATGGGGTATTGTGTGTAGATTGATGAGGAAAAAAGAAATGTAATCCATTTTAAAATAAGGCTGTAACATAACAAAATGTGGAAAAGGTCAAGGGGTCTGAATACTTTCCGAATGCACTGTACATCACCGTGCTCCCACCCATCCAGGACATCTACTCGAAACGGTGCCTGAGGAAGGTCTGCAGCATCATCAAGGACCCCACACACCCCAGTCATGAGCTGTTCACTCCCTTACCGTCAGGCAGACGTACTGGAGCATGAGATCTGATACCAAGAGGCTCAGAGACAGTTTCAATCTACAAGCCATCAGATTGTTGAACACTTGAACTGGCTCTCACACACACACACACACACACATATTTCCATTCATTCTACACACACTTCACAACTGCTGCTACCAGACTCTTGTTATGATTGCCATACTGCATAATTTAAACACTTGCCCCCTAATCCCCCCTTCCCCAAACATGTATAAATAATGGACACTAAATTGTACCTTCCTGTATTATACTTGTGCTAAAATGTTTATTCTATTCTACTGAGCCATTTACTTTATATTCCAATTCTTATCTTTTATTATTTCTTATTGTTGTTGCATTGTCCGGAATTAACCTGCAAGTGAGCATTTCTTTGGACGGTGTACACCAGGTGTATCCCGACTAATGAAACTTGAAACAGACACGCATCTGGCAGTGTGTTTGATGTGATCAGTGTCTATCACAGCAGCCTGTCGCTATGCTAAGACTAGCCAACAGCAGGAAGCAAAGTGGCATTACTCACTCGCTTACAAAACCACACCACTCTCCTCTGTGTGTGTTTCTGTAGTGTTACTGTTAGTTTCTCGCTCTCTCTCTCTAGGCTAGAGAGCAGAGCAGGAAGCAGTGGGGTGGGGGTGGGGCTGTGTCGCTCTCTCTCTTCCTACCTCTTCCTCGCTCATTTGCTTCAGATTGAGTCTCTTTTGATTATTCCTGGCGGGAAGGAAGCACATCCCGGATTTGAGGAGGCAGGAATAGCTCCCTGTACTTTGAGTGGCGGTTCTGGTGTGAGAGTGTATAACAGGGCAGAGGGGAGGGGTTTGGGAACACAGAGAGAGAGAGCCAGGGTGGGCCATGGCCAGCGAGGGAGCTTTGGCGGACTGCCCAGGGGAGCACACTGCTGCAGACCTCCCCACTCACACTGAACAGGACCAGGGGGACGCCGAGTCTTCGGTAGGCACACTCTGTCTGAGCACCATACAACATGGTTGCCTTCCACACTACAGTGTGTTTGTGAGTTTCCTCTCCGCTTTCTGCTTTATGTTCACTTCCTTCTCAGTCCATGCCATTTCTGATGACTCATGTTGGGGCTGCTTTTAGTATTGTCGCATTGTTTTCAGACCCATCTGAGTGGAGAACTGCCTCTATTCAATTTCTCGGTATTGTTCCACTGGAGGGCATTGCTAAATGGCAATAAATGTATAGTAGTGAGTCACATGGTTAATGGTCCGGCCCTTTCCTCCTTCCTCTTGTGTTGTTGTCTCTGCTATTCTTCTCTCCTCTGTGCCACTGTTGCTCACCTCCTGCCTCACTATTAGTAGCTGTTCATTTTAAGACGAGTGTGTGTGTCAAACGAGTGTGTTGTGTGTGTGTGTGTGTCTCAGTTCTGCTCAACAACTGGGTGTTCTTCCTGTCTTAGTCCTACCAAGGCTCTATTCCTCCCTCATCTTTCTCTCTCCTTGTATGTTTTCTACCTCCATCTCTAGATGATTTTATTGCAGAGAAAGACAGGGCTGGGAGCACAATGAAGCTACAGCCTTGGTTTTGTTAGGACAGTAACACCACGCTCCAGCTGACTGGGCCATTTGGCCCACAACTTATGATCGTGTTGATACCAACAGTACTAAACTCAGCAAAAAAATAAACGTCCCTTTTTCAGGACCCTGTCTTTCAAAGATCATTTGTAAAAATCCAAGTAACTTCACAGATCTTTGTTGTAAAAGGGTTTCAACACTGTTTCTCATGCTTGTTCAATGAACCATACACAATTAAGGAACATGCACCTGTGGAACGGTCGTTAAGACACCAACAGCTTACAGACGGTAGGCAATTAAGGTCACAGTTATTAAAACTTAGGACACTAAAGAGGCATTTCTACTGACTCTGTAAACACCAAAAGAAATATGCCCAGGGTCCCTGCTCATCTGCATTAATGTGCCTAAGGTGAATGCACCAATTTGTAAGTCGCTCTGGATAAGAGCGTCTGCTAAATTACTTAAATGTAATGTAATGTTAGGTATGCTGCAAGGAGGCATGAGGACTGGATATGTGGCCAGGGCAATAAATTGCAATGTCCGTACTGTGAGACACCTAACACAGAGCTACAGGGAGACAGGACGGACAGCTGATCATCCTCGCAGTGGCAGACCATGTATAACAACATCTGCACAGGATCGGTACATCTGAACATCACACCTGCGGGACAGGTACAGGATGGCAACAACAACTGCGGGGAGTTACACCAGGAACGCACAATCCCTCTATCAGTGCTCAGACTGTCCGCAATAGGCTGAGAGAGGCTGGACTGAGGGCTTGTAGGCCTGTTGTAAGGCAGGCCCTCACCAGACATCACCGGCAACAATGTCGCCTATGATGTTCGGATTCACGTTCATCGTCGAAGGAATGAGCGTTACACCGAGGCCTGTACTCTGGAGCAGGATCGATTTGGAGGTGGAGGGTCCGTCATGGTCTGGGGCGGTGTGTCACAGCATCATCTGACTGAGCTTGTTGTCATTGCTGGCAATCTCAACGCTGTGCGTTACAGGGACATCCTCCTCCCTCATGTGGTACCCTTCCTGCAGGCTGATCCTGACATGACCCTCCAGCATGACAATACCACCAGCCATACTGCTCGTTCTGTGCGTGATTTCCTGCAAGGAATGTCAGTGTTCTGCTATGGCCAGCGAAGAGCCCGGATCTCAATTCCTTTGAGCACGTCTGGGACCTGTTGGATCGGAGGGTGAAGGCTAGGGCCATTCCCCGCAGAAAGGTCTGGGAACTTGCGGGTGCCTTGGTGGAAGAGTGGGGTAACATCTCAAAGCAAGTACTGGCAAATCTGGTACAGTCCATGAGGAGGAGATGCACTGTACTTAATGCAGCTGGTGCCCACCCCAGATACTGACTGTTACTTTTGATTTTGACCCCCCCTTTGTTCAGGGACACATGATTCCATTTCTGTTAGTCACATGTCTGTGGAACTTGTTCAGTTTATGTCTTAGTTGATGAATCTTGTTATGTACATACAAATATTTACACATGTTAAGTTTGCTGAAAATAAACGCAGTTGACAGTGAGAGGACGTTTATTTCACCTGTATATCTAATGCTGTGTTCCTTCACAACAAATAGCCAAACATTTCAGTGCGCCATTTGACACAACATTAGGCCATCAGGTCCGCTATGAGAAATATTCCCAGGTTACCATGACTACTCTGCACTGTTGTTGTGCAATGTTTCCTGTTTAATAGCCTGTGTAAGTAGCCCTCAAAGGCCAATAGCTGGGCTTGGCCACAAGGGCTGGCTTGGCTGCAGCCTGCTGTATTGTATTGTATTGCAGATGGATTAGGGTTCTAATGAGAGTCTGCCTGGTAGGAG
>NC_060188.1:17835331-17922831 GCF_021184085.1 Oncorhynchus gorbuscha | reverse complement strand
CGAACATCTCTGGAGCGACCTGAAAATAGCTATGCAGCGACGCTCCCCATTCAACCTGACAGAGCTTGAGAGGATCTGCAGAGAAGAATGGGAGAAACTTTCCAAATCCAGGTGTGCCAAGCTTGTACTGTCATACCTGTGAGCGTACCAAGTAATTAGGCGTCACTCTAAAGCGGGAAGGTGGAATAAACGAGTCAGGAGTAGGTTTTTCTGATTGAACACGGTTCTCTATTGAGGGTATTTTGTCAACAAAAACATTCTAACATAATCAATGAAAATTCTTCCAAGGAATAAAACACACATCTTCTTCTCCCGATGAAACAAGAACATAATAGGATAATCTTTAAACTACAACAAACATAAATCACGGGTTTGTCACCGTCTTCGTGGTTCTTTCAGCACAGCTTCTCTCTCTCGGTGGCCATCTTCCAGAGATAGTTTTCTCTCTTTTATAGGGGAAGGAGAGTATCTCATTAGTACCGTCAGCTGTGCTTAATTGACTCTGGTTACCTTGTCTCCCATGCTTTGTTGGGCTACTATCCATGAGCCCAGCCTGCCCTCTAGTGGTCCTTCCACATATCCAAGAAGACAAGAGTCTGTAATCACTGCCAAAGGTGCTTCAACAAAGTCCTGAGTTTGAATACTTACGTAAATGTCATGTTTAATTATTATATATATATATTTTTACATTTGCAAACATTTCTAAAAACCTGCTTTTGCTTTGTCATTATGGGGTATTGTGTGTAGATTGATGAGGGAAAAATGTATTTAAGAATAAGGCTGTAACAACAAAATGTGTAAAAAGCCACGGGGTCAGTAAATGTTTTTTTATCGCTCTCCCCAGGGAAGCCAGACACGTGTGGGGTGGAGCTGCGTGTGGAGGAGCTGTGGCATCATTACCGTGTGGAGCACGCCATGGCTGAGGGAGCCAAGAACATGCTGAGGCTGCTGGGAGTAGGGAAGGTCCAGGACAAGAAGGCCATGTCAGAGGTCAGAGTTCACACACAAGACTACTGTATGGATCTCACACATGAACGTACATTTAATGCACACACAAACACCATTTAGGGCACATTTAAATGCACACATACACACACACACAATTGTAAACCCCCTCTCTCCTCTCTCCCCCCAGGCCCAGTGTGGTCTGAGTGAGTCGTCCCAGCGCTGTGACCTGCTGAGAGGCTCTCTGGAGCAGCATCTGCTGGAGCTGACGGACGACCACCCGAAGGCCTGCCTCATCAAGGAAGAGCTGGTGCTGGCCTCCTCCTCAGCCTTCAGCTCCAGACACGGAACCCCCTATGTACACAACCAGTACAGCACCCTCTGCAAGCCCTCCCCACTCACTGGTACATACACTCATAGTCTATCACTGACTCTTACAGCCTCCCTATACCCTATCTCTGACTCTTACGGTCTCTCTATACCCTATCACTGACTCTTACAGTTTCTCTATACCCTATAACTGACACGTACAGCCTCTCTATAATGTATCACTGACTATTACAGCCTCTCTATAGTCTCTCACTACCTCTCTGTCTATACCTAACTGAAGGCTCTAATGCATCAGAAACTCATGGATTCAGTTGAATATCTCTCCCATATCCAGTGACTGAAGTTATAAACCTTTTGAACCAGGTATGATACTCTCACTTCTACTCAAACATCACATATCAACTCTCTCTCTCTCACTCTCTCTCCTAGGTACCCTGCAGGTGCGTCTGCTGGGCTGTGTGGGGGTGTTGGAGGTGGTCCCGGGGCGCAGTAGAGGAACCCCGGTGGTCTTGCCTTGCTACAGCCCAGGGGACGGACGCTCCTTCAAACTCAGTGGTCTCTACAGCCGCAGCACCAGCAGCATGAGCCTCAGGATCCCCGGCAAGACCGACGAACTCTCCTGTAAGTGTGTGTGTGTGTGTGTGTGTGTGTGTGTGTGTGTGTGTGTGTGTGTGTGTGTGTGTGTGTGTGTGTGTGTGTGTGTGTGTGTGTGTGTGTGTGTGTGTGTGTGTGTGTGTGTGTGTGTGTGTGTGTGTGTGTGTGTGTGTGTGTGTGTGTGTGTACATATCTGTCAATTTGTGTTGTGTAGTGAGTTTCTAAACATGTGTTGAACAGCGGAGGTGAGTGCGGTGTTGAAGCTGGAGAACACAGTGGTGGGACAGACGTGCTGGAAGACAGTGGGAGAGCAGGCCTGGGACCAGACCTTCACTGTAGAACTGGAGAGAGTAAGATATTACATTACATCACACAACACAGAGACAGAGAGAGAGATTCCCATGCCAATAAAGCTCCTTGCATTGAATTGGGAGAGAGAGAGGCACATGGAGAATTGAGAGAGAGAGAGGCACATGGAGAATTGAGAGAGAGAGAGGCACATGGAGAATTGAGAAAGAGAGAGAGGCACATGGAGAATTGAGAGAGAGAGTGCCCACAAAATGAAGTGGAAACTGAGCTGCACTTCCTAACCTCCTGCCCAATGTATGACCATATTAGAGAGACATATTTCCCTCAGATTACACAGATCCACAAAGAATTCGAAAACAAATCCAATTTTGAAAAACTCCCATATCTACTGGGTGAAATTCCACAGTGTGCCATCACAGCAGCAAGATTTGTGACCTGTTGCCACGAGAAAAGGGCAACCAGTGAAGAACAAACACCATTGTAAATACAACTCATATTTATGCTTATTTATTTTATATTGTGTCCTTTAACCATCTGTACATAGTTAAAACACTGTATATATATATATAATATGACATTTGTAATGTCTTTACTGTTTTGAAACTTCTGTATGTGTAATGTTTACTGTTAATGTTTGTTGTTTTTCACTTTATATATTCACTTTGTATGTTGTTTCCCATGCCAATAAAGCCATTGAATTGAATTTAATTGAGAGAGAGGCACATTGAGAATTGAGAGAGAGAGAGGCACATTGAGAATTGAGAGAGAGAGAGGCACATTGAGAATTGAGAGAGAGAGAGGCACATTGAGAATTGAGAGAGAGAGAGAGGCACATTGAGAATTGAGAGAGAGAGAGGCACATTGAGAATTGAGAGAGAGAGAGGCACATTGAGAATTGAGAGAGAGAGAGGCACATTGAGAATTGAGAGAGAGAGAGGCACATTGAGAATTGAGAGAGAGAGAGGCACATTGAGAATTGAGAGAGAGAGAGGCACATTGAGAATTGAGAGAGAGAGAGGCACATTGAGAATTGAGAGAGAGAGAGAGAGAGAGAGAGAGAGAGGCACATTGAGAATTGAGAGAGAGAGAGGCACATTGAGAATTGAGAGAGAGAGAGGCACATTGAGAATTGAGAGAGAGAGAGGCACATTGAGAATTGAGAGAGAGAGGCACATTGAGAATTGAGAGAGAGAGAGGCACATTGAGAATTGAGAGAGAGAGAGAGGCACATTGAGAATTGAGAGAGAGAGAGGCACATTGAGAATTGAGAGAGAGAGGCACATTGAGAATTGAGAGAGAGAGGCACATTGAGAATTGAGAGAGAGAGAGAGAGGCACATTGAGAATTGAGAGAGAGAGAGAGAGGCACATTGAGAATTGAGAGAGAGAGAGGCACATTGAGAATTGAGAGAGAGAGGCACATTGAGAATTGAGAGAGAGAGAGGCACATTGAGAATTGAGAGAGAGAGAGAGGCACATTGAGAATTGAGAGAGAGAGAGGCACATTGAGAATTGAGAGAGAGAGAGGCACATTGAGAATTGAGAGAGAGAGAGGCACATTGAGAATTGAGAGAGAGAGAGGCACATTGAGAATTGAGAGAGAGAGAGGCACATTGAGAATTGAGAGAGAGAGAGGCACATTGAGAATTGAGAGAGCGTGAAAAGGTAAAAAGAAGTGTATGTACACCTGTGGTTGAAACAGTATGTGGGTTGACCTGTGTTTCGGCCCAGTCCAGGGAGATGGAGATAGCAGTGTACTGGAGGGACTACCGCTCCCTGTGTGCTCTCAAGTACCTGAAGCTGGAGGACTTCCTGGACAACCAGAAACACAGAGTTCAACTGGAGCTGGAGCCTCAGGGCCTGCTGCTGGCTGAGGTACACACACCCCACCATGTATACACATACACACATACAGAGACATGCGAACATGCAAACACACGCACCAACATTACATTACATTTACATTTAAGTTATTTAGCAGACGCTCTTATCCAGAGCGACTTACAAATTGGTGCATTCACCTTATGACATCCAGTGGAACAGTCACTTTACAATAGTGCATCTAAAACTTAAGGGGGGGGGTGAGAGGGATTACTTATCCTATCCTAGGTATTCCTTAAAGAGGTGGGGTTTCAGGTGTCTCCGGAAGGTGGTGATTGACTCCGCTGTCCTGGCGTCGTGAGGGAGTTTGTTCCACCATTGGGGGGCCAGGGCAGCGAACAGTTTTGACTGGGCTGAGCGGGAGCTGTACTTCCTCAGTGGTAGGGAGGCGAGCAGGCCAGAGGTGGATGAACGCAGTGCCCTTGTTTGGGTGTAGGGCCTGATCAGAGCCTGGAGGTACTGAGGTGCCGTTCCCCTCACAGCTCCGTAGGCAAGCACCGTGGTCTTGTAGCGGATGCGAGCTTCAACTGGAAGCCAGTGGAGAGAACGGAGGAGCGGGGTGACGTGAGAGAACTTGGGAAGGTGAAACACCAGACGGGCTGCGGCGTTCTGGATGAGTTGAAGGGGTTTAATGGCACAGGCAGGGAGCCCAGCCAACAGCGAGTTGCAGTAATCCAGACGGGAGATGACAAGTGCCTGGATTAGGACCTGCGCCGCTTCCTGTGTGAGGCAGGGTCGTACTCTGCGGATGTTGTAGAGCATGAACCTACAGGAACGGGCCACCGCCTTGATGTTGGTTGAGAACGACAGGGTGTTGTCCAGGATCACGCCAAGGTTCTTGGCGCTCTGGGAGGAGGACACAATGGAGTTGTCAACCGTGATGGCGAGATCATGGAACGGGCAGTCCTTCCCCGGGAGGAAGAGCAGCTCCGTCTTGCCGAGGTTCAGCTTGAGGTGGTGATCCGTCATCCACACTGATATGTCTGCCAGACATGCAGAGATGCGATTCGCCACCTGGTCATCAGAAGGGGGAAAGGAGAAGATTAATTGTGTGTCGTCTGCATAGCAATGATAAGAGAGACCATGTGAGGTTATGACAGAGCCAAGTGACTTGGTGTATAGCGAGAATAGGAGAGGGCCAAGAACAGAGCCCTGGGGGACACCAGTGGTGAGAGCGCGTGGTGAGGAGACAGATTCTCGCCACGCCACCTGGTAGGAGCGACCTGTCAGGTAGGACGCAATCCAAGCGTGGGCCGCGCCGGAGATGCCCAACTCGGAGAGGGTGGAGAGGAGGATCTGATGGTTCACAGTATCGAAGGCAGCCGATAGATCTAGAAGGATGAGAGCAGAGGAGAGAGAGTTAGCTTTAGCAGTGCGGAGCGCCTCCGTGATACAGAGGAGAGCAGTCTCAGTTGAATGACTAGTCTTGAAACCTGACTGATTTGGATCAAGAAGGTCATTCAGAGAGAGATAGCGGGAGAGCTGGCCAAGGACGGCACGTTCAAGAGTTTTGGAGAGAAAAGAAAGAAGGGATACTGGTCTGTAATTGTTGACATCGGAGGGATCGAGTGTAGGTTTTTTCAGAAGGGGTGCAACTCTCGCTCTCTTGAAGACGGAAGGGACGTAGCCAGCAGTCAGGGATGAGTTGATGAGCGAGGTGAGGTAAGGGAGAAGGCCTCCGGAAATGGTCTGGAGAAGAGAGGAGGGGATAGGGTCAAGCGGGCAGGTTGTTGGGCGGCCGGCCGTCACAAGACGCAAGATTTCATCTGGAGAGAGAGGGGAGAAAGAGGTCAGAGCACAGGGTAGGGCAGTGTGAGCAGAACCAGCGGTGTCGTTTGACTTAGCAAACGAGGATCGGATGTCATCGACCTTCTTTTCAAAATGGTTGACGAAGTCATCTGCAGAGAGGGAGGAGGGGGGAGGGGGAGGAGGATTCAGGAGGGAGGAGAAGATGGCAAAGAGCTTCCTAGGGTTAGAGGCAGATGCTTGGAATTTAGCGTGGTAGAAAGTGGCTTTAGCAGCAGAGACAGAGGAGGAAAATGTAGAGAGGAGGGAGTGAAAGGATGCCAGGTCCGCAGGGAGGCGAGTTTTCCTCCATTTCCGCTCGGCTGCCCGGAGCCCTGTTCTGTGAGCTCGCAATGAGTCATCGAGCCACGGAGCGGGAGGGGAGGACCGAGCCGGCCTGGAGGATAGGGGACATAGAGAGTCAAGGGATGCAGAGAGGGAGGAGAGAGGAGGGTTGAGGAGGCAGAATCGGGAGATAGGTGGGAGAAGGTTTGAGCAGAGGGAAGAGATGATAGGATGGAAGAGGAGAGAGTAGCGGGGGAGAGAGAGCGAAGGTTGGGACGGCGCGATACCATCCGAGTAGGGGCAGTGTGGGAGGTGTTGGATGAGAGCGAGAGGGAAAAGGATACAAGGTAGTGGTCGGAGACTTGGAGGGGAGTTGCAATGAGGTTAGTGGAAGAACAGCATCTAGTAAAGATGAGGTCGAGCGTATTGCCTGCCTTGTGAGTAGGGGGGAAGGTGAGAGGGTGAGGTCAAAAGAGGAGAGGAGTGGAAAGAAGGAGGCAGAGAGGAAAGAGTCAAAGGTAGACGTGGGGAGGTTAAAGTCGCCCAGAACTGTGAGAGGTGAGCCGTCCTCAGGAAAGGAGCTTATCAAGGCATCAAGCTCATTGATGAACTCTCCGAGGGAACCTGGAGGGCGATAAATGATAAGGATGTTAAGCTTGAAAGGGCTAGTAACTGTGACAGCATGGAATTCAAAGGAGGCGATAGACAGATGGGTAAGGGGAGAAAGAGAGAATGACCACTTGGGAGAGATGAGGATCCCGGTGCCACCATCCCGCTGACCAGACGCTCTCGGGGTGTGCGAGAACACGTGGGCGGACGAAGAGAGAGCAGTAGGAGTAGCAGTGTTGTCTGTGGTGATCCATGTTTCCGTCAGTGCCAAGAAGTCGAGGGACTGGAGGGAGGCATAGGCTGAGATGAACTCTGCCTTGTTGACCGCAGATTGGCAGTTCCAGAGGCTACCGGAGACCTGGAACTCCACGTGGGTCGTGCGCGCTGGGACCACCAGAGTAGGGTGGCCGCGGCCGCGCGGTGTGGAGCGTTTGTATGGTCTGTGCAGAGAGGAGAGAACAGGGATAAACAGACACATAGTTGACAGGCTACAGAAGAGGCTACGCTAATGCAAAGGAGATTGGAATGACAAGTGGACTACACGTCTCGAATGTTCAGAAAGTTAAGCTACGTAGCAAGAATCTTATTGACTAAAATGATTAAAATGATACAGTGCTGCTGAAGTAGGCCAGTTGGCAGTGGGTGCGTTGTTGACACTACACTAATCAAGTCGTTCCGTTGAGTGTAATAGTTTCTGCAGTGTTGCTATTCGGGGGCTAGCTAGCAGTGTTGTTTACGTTACGTTGCGTTAAAAGAACGACAATAGCTGGCTAGCGAACCTAGAAAATCGCTCTAGACTACACAATTATCTTTGATACAAAGACGGCTATGTAGCTAGCTATGTAGCAAGCTACGATCAAACAAATCAAACCGTTGTACTGTAATGAAATGAAGCGAAAATGTGATACTACCTGTGAATGCGACCGGGTTGTTGAGTTCTATACAGAAGACGTTGGCTAGCGTTGGCTAGCTAGCAGAGTCACCTACGTTAAGGACGACAAATAGCTGGCTAGCTAACCTCGGTAAATTAAGATAATCACTCTAAGACTACACACTCTAAACCAACACATACATCCCTGCTCAATCCTGAACTATACAGTACCAGTCAAAAGTTTTGATACACCTACTCATTCAAGGGTTTTTCTTTATTTTTACTATTTTCTACATTGTAGAATAATAATGAATACATCAAATCTATGAAAAAACATATGGAATCATGTAGTAAGGGAAAAAAGGGTTAAACAAATAAAAATATATTTTAGATTTTAGTAACCACCCTTTGCCTTGATGACAGCTTTGCACACTCTTGGAATTCTCTCAACCAACTTCATGACGTAGTCACCTGGAATGCATTTTGTTAAAAGTTCATTTGTGGAATTTGTTTCCTTCTTAATGGGTTTGAGCCAATCAGTTGTGTTGTGTCAAGGTAGGGGTGGTATACAGAAGATAGCCCTATTTGGTAAAATACCCTGTCCATATTATGGCAAGAACAGCTCAAATAAGCAAAGAGAAACGACAGTCCATCCTAACTTTAAGACATGGTCAGTCAAGTTCAAGTAACAGAAACATCTGAACATCAACTGTTCAGAGGATACTGTGTGAATCAGGCCTTCATGGTCAAATTACTGCAAAGAAACAATTACTGAAGGACACCGATAAGAAGAAGAGACTTTACTTACTAAGAAACATGAGTAATGGACATTAGACCGGTGGACATTTGTCCTTTGGTCTGGAGTCCAAATTAGAGATTGTTGGTTCCAACCACCGTCTCTTTGTGAGACTCAGTGTGGGTGAACGGATTATCTCCTCATGTGTATTTCCCACCGTAAAGCATGGAGGAGGAGGTTTTATGGTGTGGGGGTGCTTTGCTGGTGACACACTCTGTGATTTATTTAGAATTCTAAACACACTTAACCAGCATGGCTACCACAGCATTCTGCAGCAATACGCCATCCCATATGGTTTGCACTTAGTGGGAATATAATTAGGACAATGAACCAACACATCTCCAGGCTGAGTAAAGGCTATTTTACCAAGAAGGAGAGTATTGGAGTGCTGCATCAGATGACCTGGCCTCCACAATCCCCCGACCTCAACCAAATTGAGATGGTTTGGAATGAGTTGGACCGCAGAGTGAAGAAAAGCAGCCAAGTGCTCAGCATATGTGGGAACTCCTTCAAGACTGTTGGAAAAGCATTCCAGGTGAATCTGGTTGAGAGAATGCCAATAGTGTGCAAAGCTGTCCTCAAGGCAAAGGGTGGCTACTTTGAAGAATCTCAAATATAAAATATATTTTTATTTGTTTAACACGTTTTTGGTTACTACATGATTCCATATGTGTTATTTCATAGTTTTGATGTCTTCACTATTATTCTACAATGTAGAAAATGGTTTTAAAAATATATATATATATATATATATATATATATAAGAAAAACCCTTGAATGAGTAGGTTTGTCCAAACTTTTGACTGGTACTGTATGTGTCAGTGCCAATCAGTGCTATTTAAGATGAGGGAGGACGCACATTTTGTTTTATGAGCATGGCCTTATTTCTATTACAGCATATTGGATGACAGTCATTCATATTCCATTCCCCCAGCTTAATGTAACATCGATGGGTTTCGGCTACTACATGATTCTCAAATTTTCCTTATACCCATCATAAGGTTTCTACAACCTAGCCTATAAATGAAAGTTTACAATGTAGGTGAGTAATCAAGGTGACAGACAGTGACACATTCAATACTGCCTTGCACACACTTTCCAGCATCTAGCTGATCTAGGGTGTAATCATTAGTCCAACAGTTGCAAACGAGTTTCTATTGGACAAATTAAAATATGTTTATCCCCATTTCGTTCCATTTGCTTCCATTTAAGAATGCTTTTCAACTGAATCGGCGGAATGAATGCACCCCTGATCACCTGCAAACACAGGTCACTTTCATAGCAGCCACGTGCTCTCCTCCTCTCACCCTTTCCCTTCACTTGTGGACTTCAGTGCACCACAAATACATCAGCTGTCTGTGACCAGGCGAAAAAATCTTTCAAACCTTCATATCATAACCACTACACACAGCCTACATCATTGTCACCATTATTAGCTAACGTCATAGTCAACATAGCTACTAAAACTAACGCATTAGTAAACCCATTACAATCATGCAGTACAGTGTAGTCAGGTGGCAGTAAATGAATAAAACAAAAAGCTTACCTTGACTTGGAAGAGTTCCAATGTTGGATTGCCATAGCCAGCTAGCGAACATGGCATCCCTCTCTGTTTGAGCCGGGTGTTTAAGTAGGCTAAACTAGCTAGCTGTGTTCGCTAGCTAAGTAAGTGAAAGTGAAAAAAATATGAAATATCTCTTTCTTGCTTCTTCGTTTTTTACTAAATCTATTTGTTAAATTATTTTCCCTCTTTGAGTCAACTACTCATTACATTTGTTTTAAGCACTGCAGTGCTAGCTAGCTGTAGTTTATGCTTTACTAGATTATTTATCTTGCAGTTCATGCTGCAAGAGCTCTGATAGGTGGAGGACGCCCTCCGGATGTTGTCATAATTACTGTGTAAGTCTATGGAAAAGGGTGAGGACCGTGAGCCTCCTAGGTTTTGTATTGAAGTCAATGTACCCAGAGGGTGGAAACTACCGGCTAGACTATGCTACCCTACAGAGTGCTGTTGAAGCTACTGTAGACCATTGCAAAGCTGTGTGTTTTAATCAATTATGTGGTTACGTGAATATATTTAGTATAGTTTTCTCTAAAAAGGAAAACTTTTTTAGTTGTTTCACTATTTTTATGAAATTCACTGAGGATGATGGTCCTCCCCTTTCTCCTCTGATGAGTCTCCACTGATATGTGTGTATTTCAGGTAATGTTCTTCAACCCAGTCATAGTGAGAGGCCGAAGACTGCAGAGACAAAAGGTTTTCTCCAAACAGCATGGTAAGATAAGTTTGTGTGTGTTGTGTTAGTATGTGTAAACTCTTAGATAAAGCCCCATCTTGTTCTTTATGTTGTCAGCAGCTGCCAAGCCTGGCTCCATGTATCCCAGCATCCCTATAGGGCTCACACCTGCATCACTGACGCCCCACTGCTTCCCCACTGAGTAGCATGGAGTTTCCCCCTAGACACTGATCTACAGTCAGTTTAGTGGTTCACCCCTAACATTGGGATTGGGGGAGGTCCTAGATATGTGACTACATGCAACCTCCACCCAGAACCCACTTTGTATCCCTCTGTGCTCTGTATTGCCATCTAGTGTTGGAATTAGCAGTGCTGTGGATTCATCTGATGGTTTTAGGTGGTTTAATGCTTTGGAGTATGACAACTTGAGTGTGTCAGGGTTGAAACTTCTTCAGTGCAATCTGGGCAGTCCTAGTGGATTGAGTAAACCAAGTTAAAAGTTTCTGGGTGAACAGGATAGATTGCATTTCAGGGGGATTTGTCTTTATCAGTATATCTTAATGCTGTGTGTGTGTGTGTGTGTGTGTGTGTGTGTGTGTGTGTGTGTGTGTGTGTGTGTGTGTGTGTGTGTGTGTGTGTGTGTGTGTGTGTGTGTGTGTGTGTGTGTGTGTGTGTGTGTGTGTGTGTGTGTGTGTGTGTTGCAGGTAAATCGTTCCTGCGTGCTCATCAGATGAATGTTGACATCGCCACCTGGGTCCGCCTACTGAGGAACGCCATCCCTACTGGAAATAACGTTCCCAGCTACACCCCACACTCACACTCACATTCTGGGTACTGTACACACACACAGATAGCCTTTCTCATACCTCTTTAATGCTTCAGACAGCAAGCACAACATATACTGTGCATGGGGAGACTGTTGACTGGTGTTTCTGTGTGTGTCGTAGGGAGATCTCAGTGGAGAAGCTGACTCTGGAGAGCGACTCTCCTCCGAGACCTGAGATCAGGAGAGACGTTGTTGACACACCCCACCTGGTGAGAAGAAGAGAAGGAAGGGATGAACAGAGGGATGAGGGAGGGATGGGAGGATGAGGGAGGGGGGGTGAGAGGATGGGAGGATAGAGGGGGGGTGCGGTGATGGAGTGATAATCATCTGATAGCCATCTCTGTAGTATCACATTCCCTTTGGCCATTCCCTCCAGAAAGCCTTTGATTAAAAAACAGTGGTTCAGTCATATTGGACTATTAGACTAGGATGAATCTGGAGCGAGACAGAGCAGGGCCTTGGAGGAAGGAGAGGAGAGAGGTAACAATAAGAGGGGAAAGGGAGAAATCCACACTAATTAGACCAAATTGGATCGAATGAGCTTTAATTAGATCAAAGCCCAATCTGTGTTAGATTCCAAGTGTGTAAAACATGATTGGCACGAGATGACAGAGAGAGAGGGACAGAGGGAGTGATGGAGGGAGAGAGATGCGGAGGAAGGGAGGGCCTTGGTAACAGATGGTGTGGTCAGTGGGGCTGGGGGATTAGTTACTCTAGTGTTTTTCGAGAACTAATTAACAGTAACGAGGAAGAGAGGAGAGGAGAGGGGATTGAGCAGCCAGCCAGCCAGCAGGGAACTGGCTACTAATAATGATGAGTGACAAAATTACTGTTGCCCTGTCCGTCTGTTTTTCCTTCTCCCTCTCTCACCTTCTCCCTCATTCTCTCTATCTATCCCTCTCCCCTCTTTATATGTTTCTCTCCATCTCTCTTTTTCTCTCACTCTCAGGAACAGCCTGTGATTGAGCCCTTGTCCCCTCCGGACCTCGCCCAAGGGCGGCCAACCAGAACCCTATCCACGAGTTCCTTGCGCAGGTACAGCAACATGCAGAGTTGGCACAGTGTGTCCTCACACTCACACCTGAGTACATCCTCTCACAATATGGCCCCTACAGTATGATGCTGGAGAAACACGCCCACTCACAATATGGCCCCTACAGTATGATGCTGGAGAAACACGCCCACTCACAATATGGCCCCTACTGTATGATGCTGGAGAAACACACCCACTCACAATATGGCCCCTACAGTATGATGCTGGAGAAACACGCCCACTCACAATATGGCCCCTACAGTATGATGCTGGAGAAACACGCCCACTCACAATATGGCCACATGACCTGACCTCCTCCACAACACGTTACTGTAGCCACAGAGACATATATCACAGCAACATGCTCTCTATAGAAGTGCTAGGTAGGCACAAATCACCAGATAATACTGCATCCTGGTTCTTCAGCTAGCAGATGACCCTCAAGATGGTAAAGTAAAGGCTATTTCAGTGATTGTGATCATTATTATTTTATTTGTGTCCTGGTATTAGACAGAGCAAAGGCCCTCTGTGTCTGCAGGACTTCAAGCTGATCGCTGTGCTGGGCAGGGGACACTTTGGCAAAGTATGTGTCCTCACATTTGAAATATCCTCCCTTTGTTTGGAAGTTCTCCATCCAGAGGATTCAGGTCGAGATCCACATTAACCGCTGGTGTTTTCCAGGTGTTGTTGTCGGAGTACAAGAGGACAGGCAGTGTGTACGCTATCAAAGCTCTGAAGAAGGGAGACATTGTGGCGCGGGACGAAGTGGACAGGTATGGATCAACACTAGAATGCAACACAGGCCAAGACAGAATCAAGGCAGAATATCATGCCTTTCTCTGACAATATATGACCTCCATCATGGTGAAATTTCTATGACTAGATTGTCTAGTTTTATATACAGTGTGCCACAATATTATTGTCAACACAAAACTGATCAGCAACAAACCATGGCAAACATATACACTGTACAAGTTAACTGTGTGTTTACATACTGTACTTGACATTAGACAGTTGTCTCTCTTCCCTGTTGTCTTTTATCATTCTCGCCTCTCTCCTTCTCCCTCTCCTCTCTCCCTCCTCAGTTTGATGTGTGAGAAGCGTATTTTTGAGACGGTGAACAGCTCCCACCATCCCTTCCTGGTCAACCTGTTTGCATGTTTCCAGACCCCAGAACATGTGTGCTTCGTCATGGAGTACACGGCTGGGGGTGACCTCATGATGCACATCCATGCAGACGTCTTTACAGAGCCCCGAGCCGTGTGGGTACCGTTGTGTATTTCTGTGTTTTCTGTGTTCTACTGAATGTGTAACGGAACATGGGGGAGGAACAGGCATGCTTTGAGATATGTATATTTGTGTTCATATGGTTGTGTACTGTATGCGTACTCATATCCATCCACGGTCTGCTGTTACTGTCGTCTGTCTGTCTGTCCGTCCGTCCGTCCGTCCTGCAGGTTCTACGCAGCCTGTGTGGTTTTGGGCCTGGAGTTTCTTCATGACCATAAGATTGTGTACCGGTGAGTACTCTGGGTAGACATGAAACACAGAACACATGAAAGACAGACACCCTCTCATCCTCCTACCCCTTCATACTCAGAGTACTCATCAATTTTGACTTAATCTTCATCCCTCCTCCTCAGGGACCTTAAACTCGATAACTTGTTGCTGGATACACAGGGCTACGTGAAGATCGCAGACTTCGGGCTCTGCAAAGAGGGTATGTTCTCTATAACTTATTCAGCATGTCTCATGTCTCTGTAAGGATGCAAGGTCATAGCAGTTGTAGTTTGGAGTACTTTTGAGTCTTATTATTGAAGCCTCTTTTTGCTAATGTGCTCATGTTTTTATATATTTGTGACTCAGTTTGTGTCTCTCTCGCTCTCCTTCCTCTCTCTGTTTTTCTCTCACAACAACCTCTCTCTCACTGCTTCTCTTTTCTTCCCTTCATCTCATTCCTGATCTCTCTCTACTTCCCCAGGTATGGGCTATGGGGACAGGACCAGTACGTTCTGTGGTACTCCTGAGTTCCTGGCTCCAGAGGTTCTGACAGACACCTCCTACACCAGGGCAGTGGACTGGTGGGGCCTGGGAGTACTGGTGTATGAGATGCTGGTGGGAGAGGTAAGAGACTTGACTCTAAAAACCTCTTCAGAGAATTATATAAATATGACTCCATACATATCTAGTCTTATTATTTAGACATGCTCTGGAACTTTGGAGACTACTAAAGTATTTTTTAAACCTCCCGCTTTGGGTTGGATGTGTCAATGTGCCATAATAGTTCATACATGCATAGTTCATTAGGATAATTACTGTCTTACCTCAGTTAGCCACGAAATCCCTAGTTCTGGAAGCTGTGCTGCACCATTTTCCCCTCACGTGGTCCAACCCCCTAGCAATTCGAGTTCAACCAATGAGCTTCAGCCCCTCGCCATATGAGTGACAGCTAGCAAGATGCACCCACAGCAGAGCGAGAGAGAAGCAATTTCAAGGGACCACTTTCAGAGCTACTGGCTAAAAAGTATACAAAAATACCGGAGAATCCCTTTAATGAGTTAAGCCCTTACCTTTAAAGTAATATATATACTTCAAGCCAGTAATATATACTTTAAGCCTTTATGGTAATACAGCACTTTAGTCTATATTACATAAAGTGATGTGTGTTTGAGCCATATGTTACATAAACTAATATAGTGTAACGACTCACTAGGCATGGTGGGGGGATGGATAGACTGTCATGCGGGTGAAAGAGGACCCAAAAGCGACTTAACAGAAACAGAGTTTATTCAAGTCCAAACAGGGAATAACAGAAATCCTCTAGTCTGTAGAGGGGAATAACAGGAGAAGCGGCCACAGACTGCAGGTCGCTTCGGGTAGGCGCAGGCCGTAGTTGACAGAGACACCTGCTCACACGCAGCATCTGATGAAGGCAAAAAGCACGACAGGACAGGGCGATACACAATCACAGCAAAAACACGACAGGACAGGGCGAAACGCAATCACAGCATGGTGAATACTAAACAAGGAACCGACGGGACAGGAACGGAACACAAAGGAATAAATAGGGACTCTAATCAGGGGAAAGGATCGGGAACAGGTGTGGGAAGACTAAATGATGATTAGGGGAATAGGAACAGCTGGGAGCAGGAACGGAACGATAGAGAGAAGAGAGAGCGAGAGAGTGAGAGAGGGAGGGGGAGAGAGGGGGATAGAAAGAGGGAAAGAACCAAATAAGACCAGCAGAGGGAAACGAATAGAATGGGGAGCACAGGGACAAGACATGATAATAAATGACAAACATGACAGTACCCCCCCACTCACCGAGCGCCTCCTGGCGCACTCGAGGAGGAATCCTGGCGGCAACGGAGGAAATCATCGATGAGTGAACGGTCCAGCACGTCCCGAGACGGAACCCAACTCCTCTCCTCAGGACCGTAACCCTCCCAATCCACTAAGTATTGGTGACCCCGTCCCCGAGAACGCATGTCCATGATCTTATGTACCTTGTAAATAGGTGCGCTCTCGACAAGGACGGGAGGGGGGAGGGAAGACGAACGGGGGTGCGAAGAAAGGGCTTAACACAGGAGACATGGAAGACAGGATGGACGCGACGAAGATGTCGCGGAAGAAGCAGTCGCACAGCGACAGGATTGACGACCTGGGAGACACGGAACGGACCAATGAACCGCGGAGTCAACTTACGAGAAGCTGTCGTAAGAGGAAGGTTGCGAGTGGAAAGCCACACTCTCTGGCCGCAACAATACCTTGGACTCTTAATCCTGCGTTTATTGGCGGCTCTCACAGTCTTCCCCGCAGACAAAGGCAGACCGGTAATGAAGCCTAAGGCGATGTGAGACCATGGTCGAGAAGGAATGGGGAGCGGTCTGAGACGACCGGCAGGAGGAGAGTTACCCGACTTAGTCTGCGCGCAGTCCGAACAAGCAGCCACGAAACGGCGCGTGTCACGCTCCTGAGTCGGCCACCAAAAGCGCTGGCGAATAGACGCAAGAGTGCCTCGAACACCGGGATGACCAGCTAACTTGGCAGAGTGAGCCCACTGAAGAACAGCCAGACGAGTGGAAACAGGAACGAAAAGGAGGTTACTAGGACAAGCGCGCGGCGACGCAGTGTGCGTGAGTGCTTGCTTAACCTGTCTTTCAATTCCCCAGACTGTTAACCCGACAACACGCCCATAAGGAAGAATCCCTCGGGATCAGTAGAAGCCACAGAAGAACTAAACAGACGGGATAAGGCATCAGGCTTGGTGTTCTTGCTACCCGGACGGTAAGAAATCACAAACTCGAAACGAGCGAAAAACAACGCCCAACGAGCTTGACGGGCATTAAGTCGTTTGGCAGAACGGATGTACTCAAGGTTCTTATGGTCTGTCCAAACGACAAAAGGAACGGTCGCCCCCTCCAACCACTGTCGCCATTCGCCTAGGGCTAAGCGGATGGCGAGCAGTTCACGGTTACCCACATCATAGTTGCGCTCAGATGGCGACAGGCGATGAGAAAAATAAGCGCAAGGATGAACCTTATCGTCAGACTGGAAGCGCTGGGATAGAATGGCTCCCACGCCTACCTCTGAAGCGTCAACCTCGACAATGAATTGTCTAGTGACGTCAGGAGTAACGAGGATAGGAGCGGACGTAAAACGTTCTTTTAGAAGATCAAAAGCTCCCTGGGCGGAACCGGACCACTTAAAACACGTCTTGACAGAAGTAAGAGCTGTGAGAGGAGCAGCAACTTGACCGAAATTACGAATGAAACGCCGATAGAAATTAGCGAAACCTAAAAAGCGCTGCAACTCGACACGTGACCTTGGAACGGGCCAATCACTGACAGCTTGGACCTTAGCGGAATCCATCTGAATGCCTTCAGCGGAAATAACGGAACCGAGAAAAGTAACGGAGGAGACATGAAAAGAGCACTTCTCAGCCTTTACGTAGAGACAATTCTCTAAAAGGCGCTGTAGAACACGTCGAACGTGCTGAACATGAATCTCGAGTGACGGAGAAAAAATCAGGATATCGTCAAGATAGACAAAAACAAAGATGTTCAGCATGTCTCTCAGAACATCATTAACTAATGCCTGAAAAACAGCTGGCGCATTGGCGAGACCGAACGGCAGAACCCGGTACTCAAAATGCCCTAACGGAGTGTTAAACGCCGTTTTCCACTCGTCCCCCCTCTCTGATGCGCACGAGATGGTAAGCGTTACGAAGGTCCAACTTAGTAAAGCACCTGGCTCCCTGCAGAATCTCGAAGGCTGATGACATAAGGGGAAGCGGATAACGATTCTTAACCGTTATGTCATTCAGCCCTCGATAATCCACGCAGGGCGCAGAGTACCGTCCTTCTTCTTAACAAAAAGAACCCCGCCCCGGCCGGAGAAGAAGAAGGCACTATGGTACCGGCGTCAAGAGACACAGACAAATAATCCTCGAGAGCCTTACGTTCGGGAGCCGACAGAGAGTATAGTCTACCTCGAGGAGGAGTGGTCCCCGGAAGGAGATCAATACTACAATCATACGACCGGTGAGGAGGAAGGGAGTTGGCTCGGGACCGACTGAAGACCGTGCGCAGATCATGATATTCCTCCGGCACTCCTGTCAAATCGCCAGGTTCCTCCTGAGAAGTAGGGACAGAAGAAACGGGAGGGATGGCAGACATTAAACACTTCACATGACAAGAAACGTTCCAGGATAGGATAGAATTACTAGACCAATTAATAGAAGGATTATGACATACTAGCCAGGGATGACCCAAAACAACAGGTGTAAACGGTGAACGGAAAATCAAAAAAGAAATAGTCTCACTGTGGTTACCAGATACTGTGAGAGTTAAAGGTAGTGTCTCAAATTTGATACTGGGAAGATGACTACCATCTAAGGCAAACATGGGCGTAGGCTTGTCTAACGGTCTGAAAGGAATGTTATGTTTCCGAACCCATGCTTCGTCCATGAAACAACCCTCAGCCCCAGAGTCAATCAAGGCACTGCATGTAGCACCCGAACCGGTCCAGCGTAGATGGACCGACATAGTAGTACAAGATCTAGATGAAGAGACCTGAGTAGTAGCGCTCACCAGTAGCCCTCCGCTTACTGATGGGCTCTGGCCTCTTACTGGACATGAATTAACAAAATGTCCAGCAACTCCGCAATAGAGGCACAGGCGGTTGGTGATCCTCCGTTCCCTCTCCTTAGTCGAGATGCGAATCCCTCCCAGCTGCATGGGCTCAGTCTCAAAGCCAGAGGAGGGAGATGGTTGCGATGCGGAGCAGGGAAACACCGTTGATGCGAGCTCTCTTCCACGAGCCCGGTGACGAAGATCTACCCGTCGTTCTATGCGGATGGCGAGAGCAATCAAAGAGTCCACATCTGAAGGAACCTCCCGGGAGAGAATCTCATCCTTAACCACTGCGTGGAGTCCCTCCAGAAAACGAGCGAGCAGCGCCGGCTCGTTCCACTCACTAGAGGCAGCAAGAGTGCGAAACTCAATAGAATAATCCGTTATGGACCGTTCACCTTGGCATAAGGAAGCCAGGGCCCTAGAAGCCTCCCTACCAAAAACTGAACGGTCAAAAACCCGAATCATCTCCTCTTTAAAGTTCTGGAACTTGTTAGAGCAATCAGCCCTTGCCTCCCAGATAGCTGTGCCCCATTCTCGAGCCCGGCCAGTAAGGAGTGAAATGACGTAAGCAACCCGAGCTCTCTCTCTAGAGTATGTGTTGGGTTGGAGAGAGAACACAATCTCACACTGCGTGAGAAAGGAGCGGCACTCAGTGGGCTGCCCGGAGTAGCAAGGTGGGTTATTAACCCTAGGTTCTGGAGGCTCGGCAGGCCAGGAAGTAACAGGTGGCACGAGACGTAGACTCTGGAACTGTCCAGAGAGGTCGGAAACCTGAGCGGCCAGGTTCTCCACGGCATGGCGAGCAGCAGACAATTCCTGCTCGTGTCTGCCGAGCATGGCTCCTTGGATCTCGACGGCAGTGTAACGAGCGTCTGAAGTCGCTGGGTCCATTCCTTGGTCGGTTCCTTCTGTCATGCGGGTGAAAGAGGACCCAAAAGCGACTTAACAGAAACAGAGTTTATTCAAGTCCAAACAGGGAATAACAGAAATCCTCTAGTCTGTAGAGGGGAATAACAGGAGAAGCGGCCACAGACTGCAGGTCGCTTCGGGTAGGCGCAGGCCGTAGTTGACAGAGACACCTGCTCACACGCAGCATCTGATGAAGGCAAAAAGCACGACAGGACAGGGCGATACACAATCACAGCAAAAACACGACAGGACAGGGCGAAACGCAATCACAGCATGGTGAATACTAAACAAGGAACCGACGGGACAGGAACGGAACACAAAGGAATAAATAGGGACTCTAATCAGGGGAAAGGATCGGGAACAGGTGTGGGAAGACTAAATGATGATTAGGGGAATAGGAACAGCTGGGAGCAGGAACGGAACGATAGAGAGAAGAGAGAGCGAGAGAGTGAGAGAGGGAGGGGGAGAGAGGGGGATAGAAAGAGGGAAAGAACCAAATAAGACCAGCAGAGGGAAACGAATAGAATGGGGAGCACAGGGACAAGACATGATAATAAATGACAAACATGACATAGACGGCAATGATGAGCAATAATGACAGAAGTCCAACACAGAGGCACAACTTAAGCCAAGCTGGCATATTTATTCAAAATAAAAGGGTGACGAAGATAGTTCTCAAACTGTAACTGAAAACAAAACACTCTCCCACAGAGGGCTTAACTGAACTTAAAGTTAAACTAAACTTAAAACTAGCTGGGCTGCTACCCAGCTTACCAGCTTCACAATGTCCATGGGCTTCAAACAAATGTCTATAGAGGTCAGCCTTCGGCATGTAGCCAGGAGCTTTTCCCAAATGTCTGTAATGCTCAGCCTGCAGCATTCAGTGTTGATAAAAGGTTATGTAGAAGGGTGAGCCGGTTAAGGATCGATTCAGACAAGGTGGTAGATTGTACGACAAGCGACAGGTTTATTCAGAGTGAGAATATCTGGTACACGTATATACGGGCCCCTCTGTTAACTCATCAGAGACTAGCAGAAAAAAGCACTTGCTAACAGTGAGTACAAGCTTCATATACACAACAGAAAGTAGGTTGATTTCTAGGAGATCGGATCTTCGGATTGGATCAGGCTGGGGTGTAGTCGTCCGGCATTGGCTCTGTTGTCTGTCCTTCATCGTAGAATCCTGCCATGCCTGTTCTTGGTCGTCACACCATGTTCAGCTGAAAAGGGGATCTGGTGTGTGCGCTATCTTCAGTCACACAATGTTCGGCTGGGAAGGAGATTATGTGTGTGTGCTAGTTTGTCTGCAAGTCAAGGCTGTGTCTCTTCTTCCCAATGTGTGGGTGTATGTCTTATCTGTGTGTCCTCGGCAGTTAGTGTGTGTATGTGTGTGTGTCGTCTCTGTCCTCAGAAGAGTCAGTGTGTAATGTGTGTGCGTCCCTATCTTCAGAGGAGTTATGGCCGAACTCCCGGCCAGCACCTGTGGCTAGGAGTATCCTGTATGGGGCCCAACCTGTTTTACTATGAAAATACATTGTTATGTGTTGTCTCAGTTATAACAATGCAATAGCAGTAATGTCACCTACATAAGAATTAGCAGTCCTCTACAAATCCCTCTCTTCACGTCTCCCCAGAGACGTGACACAACCTAACTAGATTCTGATACAAAATAAAACTTTTCCCAAAGGGGCTATGAAATAAGGCACAACATTAAAAATAAATGGATGTATATGTATTCCCACCATGTTCCCAACTCAATCCCACTATGTACTAAGTTGGCTACCAGCCACCTAGGAACTTACAACCCTCATGTAACAGAGCGGAGAACAACAGCTCAAAATGAAAGGAAAAATGATATTCTACATAAGCCAACTTTTTCCTGCTCCCTCTCTTCACATCTCCTAAGAGATGTGATATAGTCCAGATACATTACTCCAAGCAAAAACGAAAACATAATCCAAAAAGGAAAAATAGCCTATGCTAGGTAAGTCTATACGGAAATGGCCCACAAAGAAAAATAATTTCCCCCTCTTCCCATCCCAGATGGGACATGACATACAATGGAGAACAGCGGAGTCAATCACCACCTTCCGGAGACACCTGAAACCCCACCTCTTTAAGGAATACCTAGGATAGGATAAGTAATCCCTCTCACCCCCCCCTTTAAGATTTAGATGCACTATTGTAAAGTGACTGTTCCACTGGATGTCATAAGGTGAATGCACCAATTTGTAAGTCGCTCTGGATAAGAGCGTCTGCTAAATGACTTAAGTGTAAATGTAAATGAGAAGCTTAATCAATATAAGCAACTGGATCCCCCTCCTAAAATGGCTGCAAAAACTGAAAGATGGGTCTCATGCTCCATACCGTTATCTCGCACCTGGCTCCTGTTATCCAACAAAAAGACCGCTTGTTCTCGCAACCCACGCTCTGAATGTGCCCTCCCTTCTGTATTTTTCCAGCATGAGAAAGTCCCATGGCCCTGATACTTTTAACAATGTTTCAAATCAGCTAGGTAGCATAACACATACATACCTCCACACAAGGCAACAGCAGATAATATTCAATCTTATATATGGTAATGGCTATAATGTAAAATAACCCCAAGGGTGTGAACACAAATTCAGCAATGAATCATATAACAGTTACAAAGTTTAAACTACCTTCATGTCAAAAGAGAACAGCTCATTCAAAAACTGAACAAAAGAAAATAGTGTGAAATTTAAGTCCCCCTTTTGACACCCGCTAGGGTGTCACTCATTATCCTCTATTTCAGCAGTCATAGCATTTCATGAAAATAATAAAAAGTTTATTATTAATAACAAGTGATATATGCCTTTGTTGTATGCTTTTGTTAACCCCTTTTGTCACCCACAAGGGTGTCACTTATCAAAAACAGGATAAGACTTTATTGTTATTGACATGTAAGATGAAACTTTGGTCATGGAAAACAGAGTAAAGAATTATTAGAAACCATCTGGTCCTCTCAGCTACTCCTATCCTGTACCAGGTGGGCTCCTTGCCACCCAGGGACTCCAAACCTTCACAACAGCATATCATGTGTCATCCTCAGTCAGTCCCATCCTCCCTGAAGCCTTCATCACATCTGTAACAGACTTCTTAAAACACGGTATGATGCAAGCAGCACATCAATAACAAATAATACAATAATTAGGGTCAGAAATCCAGTAACCATCATACCAGTGTACTTACCAAACCAGGCCAAGAGAACAGACTCCTCCACCCCCCTCCGTGGACCTCATTTTAGCAGATTGTGCATCAAGCCCGCCCTAGATATCATCTGGACTGGTATTATTAGGAATATACGTGCAACATTGTTTACCGAACATCTTGCAGACGTCCCCCTGACTGGCAAGAAGCATATTCAAAGCAAGTCTATTCTGTCTGGAAACCCCAAATGTGGCCTCAAGCTGTTCAGACATACCAGTGAGTGCATCACGGGAGTAATTCACCAAACGCTGTTGATTATAGTAGATATAATTAATCCATGCAGTCTGTCTAGCATCCACTATGGCTGGACCCATACTAGGTAGTAAGTGCCAGAGTCCATCATTCCTACCCAAGGCCTGAAACTCATGAGGAACCCCCACTGGCACTCCCAACAGGTTAGTGTGTATGTCAACTACATCCTCTGTCCATGGAGCACTACATCTATGTCTCCCATGGGATGGAATGTTTTCAGGTCCCCTGGTTACAGAACTCAGCAGCTGTTCAGCAGCAACATCAACAATGGTCAGTGGAATTATCAAACTGGTCAGACCACACGTATCTTGCCATTCTCCTCTAAGAATGGGTCTCAGCACTCTTTTTGGCTCCACACATCCACCTCACATCAGCCAGACCACTAGTTTGGTTTAGGCCTGTAACTGGCCAAGTGGAATTAATGGTTATGTTACTACTGCAATCAGCTTCAGGCAATCTCCCATAATCAAAACCAGTCCCAGTTCCTAATTGATCAATAGCCGAATAGTCTCTAACATTAATTACCTGAATGGTATTTTTAACACAGTGGTGGTAGAGGAGTGTGTCCGGTTACCTCTGGTCTTGGCAGTACCTTAATAGAAAACACACCCATCATGTCTGTCCTCGTCCTTTGTAGTCCGAGGGTGTGAGTGCCTGCAACAGAGAGCTTAATAGTTTTGATGGTTAGTAGGATTTCATCACCTTTACAAAGTTCAACATTGCTCCCAGGTTTCCCCCATATCATGGAAAACCTATCCACCCTTTTGGGACCCCCCCCCCGAAGTCGGTTATCATGTAATCTCTACTCTAACTTCCTGTCTACCCAGATCTAGGGATCTCTTATGTTCATTTTGGAACAAAATACACATCACTTAGCCAGAGCCAGACACATCCTCACTTCTATGGACAAAAACAGGGGTGATAGGACAGGTAGGGTTTACTTCATTCGAGAGTTAGCCCCCGGAATTCTGTTAATTCCAGTTCTTCTCCCGAACTCTGTTTATTGTCCGACAGTGAAAAAGTGTCTTACCCTTCCGCCGTGCGATATGAATCTGGGTAGCTCTTTCAGCTAGCTGTCACCAGGGGTCTTCTATGGTCCCCAAGCCTCTGGGACTGGATTGAGTGACTTCACCTGTAGTTCACCTGTAATGCATAAAATCCTGGACATACAGGCTTGGTTAATAAACAATTTCTCATATGTTTTATCTGATTATATCTTTAACTTCTATGCCCAATTGTTAGCTTACATTTTTTTTTATTATTAGTTTCTTATCCAATAGTCCCCATCCTATCCTAGACCACAATTTACCCATCCCCCTTTTGATATCTGGCTTTGCCCAGGTATCAACATTACCTACTCTAAATAATGACTTAGGTAAGATTAGTATAGTATCCTTATGTTCTGACATCATCATGAAGGAGCGCCCCCTACATTTTCTACATGTGCAACTCTCTCCCCTGTCTCCACTCAGCAATTGCTATCTTTGCCTGTCCTTGCCCCCCCCTTTCCAAAAACCTCTCCTCTCTTCTCTCCAACTTTCAAGGTCTCTGCAGTCGGGGGAGGGCCCCTCCGTCTGCCTTTTCCCCTATCTGTAAAATACCATGTCTCTGGGAACGTGGAAAACGTTTACTACAAAAACAAAACCTAATAATTATGATAATCCCCACAAACTCAAATAATTTGTCTCGGTGTTTCATGTTTTATTCGTGTTTCTCCAAATTGTCTCCCCAAAAATACTTCTTAAATCCCCAGCCATTAGACACACACACAACTGTGTTAAATATGCACTGTACCTTTAACATAAAAACCTCAGCCTGCAATCCCCTCTGCGGGCCTTTCATTGTTCCCCATAATGAATACAGATTCTAATGTTAGTCTACCTTAACCTCCTGTTTAATTTCAGTGGTTTTATCTGAACAATCAAACCAAAATCAATAACCGGGAAGAACTTGTGTAAACTAATTAAAAGAACAAAATGAATCTACCTTATTTCTCAGCACTTGGTTAGAACACCATTAGTATAGTTCAAACCTCATAATATAACTCTACACACAGAATTTTACGTTAATAGAGTTTAACACCTTTTCCAACAGTCATGCACACCCCCTCAATATTCTATGATATTACTCTCATCAGCAAGCCTGCAACTTTTTCAACATTCTTATCATAAAAATCCCCGACCTCATTCATACCGATATTAGTCCCCGACTGAATATCAAACGTATTTCATGCACATGATTTGAGTCTCACAAATCTTCATTTACGCCAGTAAACTTCAATTTACACCATACACACACAAATCCTCATTCTCCCCAGCAAGCAGACCAGTAGGAGATGCAATAGCCCCACCTTCTGTCCATACTCTGTACAGCTTCTCACCCAGTCTCCTCCACTCCTTATCCTCTCTGCCTTTATTGAATTCTAGAATGGACTTCAGCGTTCTCAACCTCTTTTCTATTTCCAACGACATTCCATGTACACTACAATACTGCCAACAACCCATGCCTTTACTGAAACCCAAGTGATACCCTTTCCCTACGGCTAAATCGGTCTCAAGTCCGAGTATTCAATTTGAATATCCGTCATTCACACTTGGCCCTGCCTAATACATCACTCATACACGTGGTAAGTGATCTCTGTTACCACCTACCAACCAGGCATACTAGTACATCCCATACACAATGCACCATTAAGTATGGTTGATCAATAATAAAATTGCAGTTGCCAATGGAGATATTACTTTCTCAACTATTTTCCAATCTCACACATCATAATAGTTTAAATTTAGTAACTTACATCAAACAGGTGTCTCACAAAACTAAATTTGTATAACTCCAATGTGCAGAACTTTAGTTTTCCACAACAGGTGTCTGCTTACCCTTTTTAGTTGACCGGTCAGGATTTGTGAGACACACCGTCCGACGACAGTACTGGCCAATCGGCTGGCACACCAATGTCCAGCGATATCTTTTTAAAATCGTAACTTAATCGGAATTTTACCAGACTACTTGAATATAATTAGAATATACTTAGCCCGTCGTTAGTTAATAACAACGATGTATTCGAGGAGACACTATTGCTCACACTCTGCCTTATCTCAGAGCTTTTCCTTGTATATTCAGTTCGAGAAAAACGATTGGGTTGGTATAGCTTTCGTGGAGCGCGCAACCAAGGGATCTATTCGACTATATAGTCGCAATATTAAATATTATACTCAGATCTTATTTCAATTATACATCAGTCATTTTGTTCCTGATTATACATTTAGCACAGAAGTTATAGATACATACAACATGGAAGTTTACATACAACATATAAGTTTCGGATTTATCCAATAACCCTTCTTGAGTTCTCTCTCTCTCTCAAACCATCAACAATCTTGATGGAGACGATTACAACCACATTACATTTTAATATGAACAGTTACAAATACAAGTTTTCTCTGACCATTATCAGCTTATCTTTTGGACTACTTATCAGACTGGTCTTCGACCGAGTCGCGGGACAAAGTTGCCAATCTTTCCCCTCTCGGCGCCAGGTTTAATGAATAGTAATTAACTATCCCCTTACTGATTTTTATCCCTAATCTCTACCGTGCTGATCCTTATCATAACAACACGTTATATCTCTGACCCCTGAAAGCCGATCCTTATCAGATAATCTCTCATCAGACTGGCCTAGACCGGGCCACAGGACAAAATTGCAATTTGTCCCCCTCGGCGCCAGGTTTAATGAATAGTAGTTAGCTATCCCCTACTGATCTCTTATTCCTGATCCATATCGAGCTAACCCCTATCAGAATTAATACACATGTCCGACCTCTATCAGTGAATCTCTTATCAGTCTGGCCTTGACCGGGCCACAGGACAAAATTACAATTTGTCCCCCTCGGCGCCAGGTTTAATGAATAGTAATTAGCTATCCCCTACTGATCTCTATTCCTAACCCCTATCGGAACCACAGGCCTCAAAAGTGATACCTCATCATTGAAAGCTATCAGACTGCGCTGACCGGGTCACGGGACAAAATTACAATTTATCCCCTCGGCGCCAGATTTAATGAATAGTAATTAGCTATCCACTTACTGATATCTCATCAATGATTTAATCACCCGGCCGTCGCCGGTTTGTACCACATATGTTCACTTCACTGTACTTTCAACTTGTCAGCAAATTATAAATTTACACAAGAATTCATACTTACTCGGTAATACTGATCAAAATTTGGATAGACTATACGACAATATGCAAAGTTTGATTTAACAGGTTTTGCTTACCTTGTTTGTGGTGCGCCTTGTGATCAGTTTACCGAGTTGAGCAGAATTGTTGTCCTCCCCCGAATTCCTTCACCCGTCTTCCTACAACCGTCCTTCCGTCACTCTCCTTCTCACACCCAAATCAACTCACTTCGACGGACCGTTATTAAACCATCCTCCCGCTACCAAGTTCTGTTGATAAAAGGTTATGTAGAAGGGTGAGCCGGTTAAGGATCGATTCAGACAAGGTGGTAGATTGTACGACAAGCGACAGGTTTATTCAGAGTGAGAATATCTGGTACACGTATATACGGGCCCCTCTGTTAACTCATCAGAGACTAGCAGAAAAAAGCACTTGCTAACAGTGAGTACAAGCTTCATATACACAACAGAAAGTAGGTTGATTTCTAGGAGATCGGATCTTCGGATTGGATCAGGCTGGGGTGTAGTCGTCCGGCATTGGCTCTGTTGTCTGTCCTTCATCGTAGAATCCTGCCATGCCTGTTCTTGGTCGTCACACCATGTTCAGCTGAAAAGGGGATCTGGTGTGTGCGCTATCTTCAGTCACACAATGTTCGGCTGGGAAGGAGATTATGTGTGTGTGCTAGTTTGTCTGCAAGTCAAGGCTGTGTCTCTTCTTCCCAATGTGTGGGTGTATGTCTTATCTGTGTGTCCTCGGCAGTTAGTGTGTGTATGTGTGTGTGTCGTCTCTGTCCTCAGAAGAGTCAGTGTGTAATGTGTGTGCGTCCCTATCTTCAGAGGAGTTATGGCCGAACTCCCGGCCAGCACCTGTGGCTAGGAGTATCCTGTATGGGGCCCAACCTGTTTTACTATGAAAATACGTTGTTATGTGTTGTCTCAGTTATAACAATGCAATAGCAGTAATGTCACCTACATAAGAATTAGCAGTCCTCTACATCAGCCAGTAGCTCCTCTTCTCATGCTGAACTGAACTTGCACCTTATATGCCCCAGGTGTATTGCAGCCTAACGAGGCTGAGTGGCTTCAGATGTGGGGCTTGGCACTGCAGCCTAAAAATGCTGGTTGTGGGGTGTGGCTTACACGCCAAACAGTGGCATTCCCTGGCCACATCACCGGGGGCGCCATAATAGGTTAAATGAGTGGCTGTGAGCGTGACAGTGTGGCTGTGAGTGTGACAGTGTGGTCTATGTGTGTGTCAGTCTCCATTCCCAGGTGATGATGAAGAGGAGGTGTTTGACAGCATAGTGAATGACGAGGTGCGGTACCCTCGCTTCCTCTCCACAGAGGCCATCGGCATCATGAGACGGGTAAGCTCCTCCCCCAACATTCACATCCCACCAATCACCAGTGGACTAAGAGAGAATCTCATTGATCGACATGGTCAGTTTGGTCACTGTAAAGGTGTAGCCATTTTGCTTCTAGTTTTCAGTCAGTGGGTTCTCTGTGAAAGAAAGTGTTTCTGATGTTTTTTCAGCTGTTAGCCATCTGTGTGTGTTGCTAGCTGGTGTTGGGTCTGTGCTGTGAGTTGTTATGTCTGGGTTGAGGTGTTGTTTTCTGTTGCCAGTTGTTGAGGAGGAACCCAGAGCGGCGCCTAGGCTCTGGTGAGAAAGATGCTGATGATGTCAAGAAACAGCCTTTATTTAGGGTGAGTCTCTCTCTCTCTCAAGGTCTCTCTCTCTCAAGGTCTCTCTCTCTCTCTCAAGTTCCCCTCTCTCTCCCTCAAGTTCCCTCTCTCTCTCAAGTTCCCTCTTTCTCCCTCTCTCTCTCAAGTTCCCTCTCTCTCTCAAGTTCCCTCTCTCTCTCAAGTTCCCTCTTTCTCTCTCTCTCAAGTTCCCTCTCTCTCTCAAGTTCCCTCTCTCTCTCAAGTTCCCTCTCTCTCTCAAGTTCCCTCTTTCTCTCTCAAGTTCCCTCTCTCTCAAGTTCCCTCTCTCTCTCTCAAGTTCCCTCTCTCTCTCTCAAGTTCCCTCTCTCTCTCTCTCAAGTTCCCTCTCTCTCAAGTTCCCTCTCTCTCAAGTTCCCTCTCTCTCAAGTTCCCTCTCTCTCAAGTTCCCTCTCTCTCAAGTTCTCTCTCTCAAGTTCCCTCTCTCTCTCAAGTTCCCTCTCTCTCTCTCAAGTTCTCTCTCTCTCAAGTTCCCTCTCTCTCTCTCAAGTTCCCTCTCTCAAGTTCCCTCTTTCTCTCTCTCTCTCTCAAGTTCCCTCTCTCTCTCTCAAGTTCCCTCTTTCTCTCGCTCTCAAGTTCTCTCTCTCTCAAGTTCTCTCTCTCTCAAGTTCTCTCTCCCTCAAGTTCCCTCACTCTCTCAAGTTCCCTCTTTCTCTCTCTCTCAAGTTCCCTCTTTCTCAAGTTCCCTCTTTCTCTCTCTCTCAAGCTCCCTCTCTCAAGTTCCCTCTCTCTCTCAAGTTCCCTCTCTCTCTCAAGTTCCCTCTCTCTCTCAAGTTCCCTCTCTCTCTCAAGTTCCCTCTCTCTCTCAAGTTCCCTCTTTCTCTCTCTCTCTCTCTCAAGTTCCCTCTTTCTCTCTCTCTCTCTCAAGTTCCCTCTTTCTCTCTCTCTCTCTGAAGTTCCCTCTTTCTCTCTCTCTCTCTGAAGTTCCCTCTTTCTCTCTCTCTCTCTGAAGTTCCCTCTTTCTCTCTCTCTCTCAAGTTCCCTCTTTCTCTCTCTCTCTCAAGTTCCCTCTTTCTCGTTCTCTCTCTCAAGTTCCCTCTTTCTCTCTGAAGTTCCATCTTTCTCTCTCTCTCAAGTTCCCTCTTTCTCTCTCTCTCAAGTTCCCTCTTTCTCAAGTTCCCTCTTTCTCTCTCTCTCTCAAGCTCCCTCTCTCAAGTTCCCTCTCTCTCTCAAGTTCCCTCTCTCTCTCAAGTTCCCTCTCTCTCTCAAGTTCCCTCTCTCTCTCAAGTTCCCTCTTTCTCTCTCTCTCTCTCAAGTTCCCTCTTTCTCTCTCTCTCTCTCAAGTTCCCTCTTTCTCTCTCTCTCTCTCAAGTTCCCTCTTTCGCTCTCTCTCTCTCAAGTTCCCTCTTTCTCTCTCTCTCTCTCAAGTTCCCTCTTTCTCTCTCTCTCTCAAGTTCCCTCTTTCTCGTTCTCTCTCTCAAGTTCCCTCTTTCTCTCTCTCACAAGTTCCCTCGCTCTCTCTCAAGTTCTCTCTCTCAAGTTCCCTCTTTCTCGCTCTCTCTCTCAAGTTCCCTCTTTCTCTCTCTGAAGTTCCATCTTTCTCTCTCTCTCAAGTTCCCTCTCTCTCTCTCAAGTTCCCTCTCTGTCTCTCAAGTTCCCTCGCTCAAGTTCCCTCGCTCTCTCTCTCTCTCTCAAGTTCCCTCACTCTCTCTCTCAAGTTCCCTAGCTCTCTCTCTCGCTCTCTCTCTCTCAAGTTCCCTTGCTCTCTCTCTCTCAAGTTCCCTCGCTCTCTCTCAAGTTCCCTCGCTCTCTCTCTCAAGTTCCCTCGCTCTCTCTCAAGTTCCCTAGCTCTCTCTCGCTCTCTCTCAAGTTCCCTCTCAAGTTCCCTCGCTCTCTCTCAAGTTCCCTCGCTCTCTCTCAAGTTCCCTCGCTCAAGTTCCCTCGCTCTCTCTCTCTCTCTCAAGTTCCCTCACTCTCTCTCTCAAGTTCCCTAGCTCTCTCTCTCTCGCTCTCTCTCTCTCAAGTTCCCTTGCTCTCTCTCTCTCAAGTTCCCTCGCTCTCTCTCAAGTTCCCTCGCTCTCTCAAGTTCCCTCGCTCTCTCTCAAGTTCCCTCGCTCTATTTCTCTCTCTCAAGTTCCCTCGCTCTCTCTCTCTCAAACACAGACACACATGTCATTAGTTAACATTCCTTATAAACCACTGCTTAAACTATTTTTATGTATTCAATGAGCCTGTTAAATAGTTCCAGTATCTGCTCCAACTCTATGTGGTAGTGTCACATCACGGGTTGCTGTTTTCAGTTGCATAGATGATTCAATTCACCTGGATTCTATGAACCAATCCGGTCTCTCTGTTCCCCCTCTCAGAGTGTGGACTGGGAAGCGCTGCTGCAGAGGCGGCTCCCGCCCCCGTTTGTCCCCAACATCAGGGGGAGGGAGGACGTCAGCAACTTTGACGAGGAGTTCACCGCTGAGACCCCCGCCCTCACACCGCCCCGCGAACGCCGCACCCTCTCCCGCAAGGACCAGGACTGCTTCAAAGACTTTGACTACGTCTCTGACCTCTGCTAAGGGTCAAGGTCAGACTCTCCCTTTATACTGTAAGAGGAACTGACGAGGGACTCTGCACTGCAAGGGGGATGTTACCAGGAGAGGCTTACTGCTGTTCTGTCCTGTCTGAACTGTGAAGAGGCAGGATAACGTTACGGGAGGATGTGAATGCGTGATGCGGAGATACTGACCTCTATGGATTTCTGGGGGGCCTTTTATAGGATGATACATGAAGATACGCTCAGTGGATGAGTGCTGGGACACAGTATCTGTGCAGCATAGCAACACTGGAACTGAGTAAAGTTTATTTCCCTATAGAAAGTAATGGAGCCCACTTAAAAGATGAAAAGTATATTCTCTGTAGAAGACAATACAGTTGGTGCAGGGATCATCAGATATGATTACTCTCAAATGGACCTCTCTCTATTGCCTCTCTGTCTGCTGTCTCTCCTCTCCCTTTATCGTTTGAGGCTGCTTACTGTTTCTGTGTGTAAATTCTGATCCTGCCTCAGTCTGTTCCCATTGCTGTCCATCTAGAGTCCTGCACCTCTCATAAATGACCACAGGGTAGCTCCATAGAGAGAGTCAAGTGTTCCAAAGAAATTGAGATGAGTGGGGTGCAGATTCAGTGTATGACGACTGTCAAGGGATGCTAGTGAGGATGATGAGGTTGGAAGGTTGAGGTGTTTTTCTGTGTTTGTGCTGGGTCCTCACTATGTCATGTTACCCATCGTCTTCAAATGGGATACTCCTCTACTGTCCCCACTCGGTACGTCAGTGAGTTTTATCCTCAATCATTTAGAATGATTTTTCTGTGATTTTAGTTTAATTCTGGTGTTTGATTTTTCAATCATGCTGATGTTATGTCTGGAATTGTGACTTAGTAAAAATGTGAACTCAATGGACTGACTCGCAGCTTTGTGACTCTTCAGCCGAATTACCATTCAGCCAGCTACATTAGCAGCAATTCTTTTAACTTAATTTTTTATTCTTGTGGTATACAACCTACAACATGAGTACAGTAGTGTATATTCTTTATGGATTGTCTCACACAATCCAAGCTAATATAACTACATTTGTTTGTCATCCAGGATTGTCTGAACTCCTTTTAAAGCAATGTTAATGCCTGCCGTTACGTTCATTATGTTGAGTAATAGAACAGAGCAGCACTCTGCATGTCACCAGACACCGTTAGCAGTAGCGGGTAAACAATGAAGACACTCAGTCCTAATGGGCCAAACACGTCTTTTCCATCGTGTGTGTGTGTGTGTGTGTGTGTGTGTGTGTGTGTGTGTGTGTGTGTGTGTGTGTGTGTGTGTGTGTGTGTGTGTGTGTGTGTGTGTGTGTGTGTGTGTGTGTGTGTGTGTGTGTGTGTGTGTGTGTGTGTGTGTGTGTGTGTGTGTGTGTTCTCTCCAGGTCAGAAACACACTGTATAATTTGGAGTCTCTCTGCTGTAGATTCACATAAACAATGAATGACTAGGCCTAAGGTCAACATAATGCAATATAATACAATGGATGAGAATGAAACGGTCAGTAGTGCAGGGCCTCCATAGTGGTGCAGCGGTCTAAGGCCCTGCATCGAAATGCTAGAGGGGTCTTTACAGACCCGGGTTTGTTCCCAGGCTGTGTCACAACCGGCCGTGATCGGGAGTCCCTTTGGGTGGCGTACAATTGGCCCAACGTCGTCCGGGTTAGTGGAGGTTTGGCTTTACTTGGCTCATCGCGCTTTAGCAACTTCTTGTGAAGGGCCGGACGCCTGCAGGTTGACCTTGGTCGTCAGTTGAATGGGGTTTCCTCCAACACATTGGCGCGGGCAGGTGTTAAGAAGCATGGTTTGGAGTTGCAGCAATGAGACAAGGTCGAAATTGGGGAGAAAAAGGGGGTGAAATACAACAAATTAAAAAATAGGTCATTTTAGCCCAGCGTGTTATGCCATCACAGAGCAATAGCTACAGCTCAGTGATCTCAGGGGGCTGGAACTATGTCTGAAACAGAGAGTACCAACCAGCAAGAAAGTAGACAAAGACTGACACAGTGGGAAACCAGTGCAGGTAGGTAGGTGTAGAGATGGTGACATATGGCATGGACAAAGAAATAGGAGCGGCACTCTAGCACCCTGAGAACAGAGCTGAGTCTGATACTGTACAGCAGGAGAGGATGTGGTCCCATTGTTATTATTCAATGTGCTAATGACAATACTGTGCCCTGGAGAACAGGAACAGGATAATGAAAGACAGAAGGAATAATGTGTCAGATTATCATTTTGATGCAGAAAGGGGGGGGGGGAGACAGGGAACATCACTGTAGAGAAAAAAATAGAGAAAATATGTGGAGGGGGTGGGGTTAGATGAGGAGAGATGAACGTGTTGATGGTGTGTGTGGAGAGGGGGCACTCAAGCAGTGGGAGTGAGGGGGTCAGGGTGTTCCTGGAACACACTTCTCTCCTCCCTCGTTCTGTCCTTCTTTCCCTCACTCCCATCTTCACTGCAGCCTACTTTAAAAGACTGCGTTTTCATTTGTTCCTGCACTTTTCTGGTCAAAGCCAATATAAGAAACCATTACCAGGAAGAGACAGGAGTCTCTCTCTCTCTCTCTCTCTCTCTCTCTCTCTCTCTCTCTCTCTCTCTCTCTCTCTCTCTCTCTCTCTCTCTCTCTCTCTCTCTCTCTCTCTCTCTCTCTCTCTCTCTCTCTCTCTCTCTCTCTCTCTCTCTCTCTCTCTCTGTAGGACACACTGTAGCAATCTAGGGCACCATGGGCAGTGAACAGAGACCAACAATAACTACCTTATTGTCATTGTTGGAAAAATATGTGAATGTCACCGATCCAGAAAATAGGCTAAACGCAATGACAAACAGGTGTAGATAAAGAGCATCAGGTTGCTACACATCAATGTCACCAACTTGGCCTGCTGAAGGCTCTACATGCATGCAATTATAGATATCTGCCCTGGCTTGGTCTGCCTCAGAGTCCCACTTACATTAACCATCCTCAAACACTTTGTCTGCATTTCCATGTGGCTCTTTCCTGCAGGTAGATTTTTACAAATGGTTTGTTTCATTATGTAACGTGCATTTTCTTAAACTAATCTGTAAGTGTTTTGGTTTATGGCAACCATTACTGAGGAGGCTGTTTCAGATTACATGATGTAGGTAGTCTCAAGCAACATTATGCTCTGCGCTGCTCTGACATAGATTCTGAATGTAAGTTGTAGGTGATGTAACATTTCTGGACATCCTCCCTCTGAAATGGATACCACTAGAGATTGGATGTCACATTGCAAGACACCATAATGTGACACATGAAGAAATATGCAAATGAGACTTTACACCCTTATACCTCAAATGGAACCATATAAACCCCAAAATAGTGTTGTTTGACAACATAGGAGTTGAATTAACTCTTGCGATTGTATTGAGCGTAAACGTTACTCTAAATAATTAACTCTAGAATACTGAACAACACTGCAGAGATTGAAAACAATTATTTTGAATTAATACTGTACAGAGTGAAACCCAATGAAGCAGAGTTAAATATCAACACTAAATTGAGCGTACACAACTCTGAAAAAATAACTCTATTGCCAGAGTACGTTTTACATAATTTTCTGGTCAAATCCCAAAACCCTGAGTCTACTTAGGAAATAGAGGCGTTGTTGAACTCTGCAGATGACCCAGTGTACTTGGACCTTCCAGTTCAGTACATTGTCCTAGTGTGCACCCAGCTACTTGTACGAACTAAGCTGTGCTGTGTTAGCATTGTGAACAACCACAGGCACGTGGTTTTGCCAACAGATTTGGGGTCAAACACCATCTCTGTTTTCTTTACATTGAGGATAAGATGGTGTTCATCACACCACTTGACAAACCTTTGAATTTCTGACCTGTACACGGTAGTATCAGCATCTTTATACATCACACCAAGGACGGTGGTATCATCAGAAAACTTGACAATATAGTTATTAGGATTACTGCTAGTGTATTCATGTGTGTACATGATGAATAAGATGGGTGAACTCCCACATCCCTGCGGGCCCCTGTGCTAATGTCTCTAGCCTCAGAGAGGGTTCTGTTAACACTAACCTGCTGAGTATGGCTCGTCAGGAATGAGTGCTACCACCTTATGATACAGGAGTTAACACTTGTCTGCTTTAAAACTGACTGAGTAGGACATGTGGCTGTGTTGTGTTAAACGCTGAACTGAATAAATAAATAACAGGCCTCGGGGTTTTCCAGATGCTTAACAACGAGATGCACTATGGTGTTGATTGCATCATCTTGTCTCACAACTTTTCTTATAGGCAAATTACTAAGGATCTAACACAGGGTTCACATCTGAATGGAGCTCGCACACCATGATCTTTTTATTCTTACAGGTGTGCTTGAAGACTCAAATGACAACTACAGGGTAGATTTCCAACCTAGGAACACAATAATCAATAACAATGGAGCCAATCACATTATCACACTCAACAGAGAAGTCATGTACAACAAATCTTATTAAAAAAAAAACATTTAATTCCTTGGCTTTGGTCAGCTCATCTGGTGTGTGCAAGGATTTATTTTGAAGGGTTCATGTTGTTGATTGTTCTCATCGACTCCCACCATTTTTTGGAGTTCTTTGTAAGGAACTATTTGTTCCCACTGATTCCGTGTGTTGTTTCCTTGTCTCTCTGAGCATTTGGCTGAGCTCCTTTTGCACCCATTTCAGTTGTTGTTTGTCCTTGTTTTTGAATGGTTGCCTCTTGCTTCTTGCCTCTTGCAATTGATCCATGTCCTTGACCTCATTTGTGATGTAGTGTGTGTTGTTTGGGTATGCCTTTATGTCTTCTGGCATATCAGAGTCAACACAGAAATGTATGTAGTCTGTGACAACCTGTGCTGACTTGTGCATGTCTAACTCATGAAAAATGTCCCAATCTGGACACAGAACATCCCTTAAGTGATTCTATACTGTCCTGCTTCCAGACATTCACAGATTTCACAAGGGGTTTACTGCTCCTGAGCTGTAGGTAGGTGGGTATGAGCTGGACAGTGTTGTGATCAAGCTAGACAGGGATGGTTTGGCTCTAGCTGTGTAAAGGAGATTGAGGATGTACTGAGAGCTCCAACTGAACAGAGAACCTAGCCGACAAGAAAAGGACAGCTATGGAAGGAAAAATACATTTTCTATTCATAGAAAGGTGGAAATTAAAAAAGGCCTGACTGAGACTGAAAAGTGAGTTGGTTAGGACGAAAACAAGTCAGCAAGGGTGATGTTCTCCCTCTGTGGAAAGGGTTCTACATGGATCCTAAAAGGGTTCTTACCTGGAACCAAAAAGGGTTCTTCAAAGCGTTCTCCTATCTGGACAGCCGAAGAACCTTTTTAGGTTCTACAGTACTGTCACGCCTTGGTCATTGTATCTTGTGTTTTTGTTATATGTTTGGGTAGGCCAGGGTGTGACATGGGTTTATATGTTGTATTTCACATTGGGAGTGTGTATTAGTAGGGGTGTGTCTAGTTAGGCTTGGCTGCCTGAGGCGATTCCTAATTGGAGTCAGCTGATTCTAGTTGTCTCGGATTGGGAACCGTATTTAGGTAGCTTGAGTGCGCGTTGTATTTCGTGGGTGATTGTACCTGTCTTTGTGTTAGTCACCAGATAGGCTGTAATTAGTTTCACTCGTTTGTTGTTTTTTGTATTTTCAGTTATTTCATGTACATCATTTTCTTCATTAAAAGTCATGAGTAACCTACACGCTGCATTTCGGTCTGACTCTCTACAAACAACAGACGAAGTTCATTACAAGTACATAGTGTATGTTCACATAAATTGCAGCCAAGACTGGAATTTTCATTTAATTTCCATGGCCATACTTCTTTTCATAGATAGATTGCATGTCTGCTCATTTCATTCTCAAACCACCAACATAATATTTGATAGACATCGTTTACCAACTGGGGTCATTTTGACCCCAAGAAGAAACTATTGGAAAAAGCATCAATCACAGCAAAATATCAACTTATGTTTTATCAAAACATCATAAAACATTTGATACATGTTATCTGAAGTAAAAGATGACCAGAATAGACTGTTATTTTAGCAAAATTACTGTTAATCAGCATATTCTGTCAGACATATATATGCATTTTTCCTTTATACAATTTGCAGTTTTTTCCAAAGTACAATCCACATTAGCACTAAAAAAGGAAATTTACCGTAATTGAATTATAGTTACATTTAGTTTTCAGAATTTTTAAGTAAATATCAATTGTGTTATATTCATGTGGTCAAAATTATCATGTTTTCAAGAGGCAGTACAGCAACATTTTAAATACATTTTATTGACAAAAAGTATTCAATTAATTTCAAAAAGTGATTCTGAGAGACAATGACCAAAACTTTTGCAAAAAGAATGCCCACATCTAAGTCACTACAAACCAAAGTATATAGCACCCAACATATTCGTCCAAGTTGCACAGATAGAATATTGGAGGAATTCTGGTATTAATATAATATTTTCAGTAGAATAAGTATTTTTTGGAGAATACACACCAATACAACACTATGTGTACATTTAGAGGGTAGCTGGTTTTTGTATTATTATTTTATCAAGTATTCATAGCACTGACATACTTTTATCAGCTGTTTTGACAACTACTAAGCATGTATGTGGTCTTACCTAGTTATAACCATTTATAACCATACGCCCTAAAATAACTACATTTCGGAGAATACACACCAATACAGCTCTCTATGTAGATTCAGAGCCTATCTGAGTTCTGTATTTCAGTTCTATCAAGTATTGATACCCTTACCAGACCTTGTATACCTTTGGTTTTGTATACAGTCATATGATGCGTGGTATAGAAAAGTTACATCTTAGAGTACATGGGGAGCTCTGCAGATGATCTGTCTATCTGGTCGAAATCACTGATACAGGTCCCCCTCCACCCTCTGGTGGTGTGGTTAACAGGTCCCCCTCCACCCTCTGGTGGTGTGGTTAACAGGTCCCCCTCCACCCTCTGGTGGTGTGGTTAACAAGTCCCCCTCCACCCTCTGGTGGTGTGGTTAACAGGTCCCCCTCCACCCTCTGGTGGTGTGGTTAACAAGTCCCCCTCCACCCTCTGGTGGTGTGGTTAACAGGTCCCCCTCCACCCTCTGGTGGTGTGGTTAACAGGTCCCTCTCCACCCTCTGGTGGTGTGGTTACCAGGTCCCCCTCCACCCTCTGGTGGTGTGGTTAACAGGTCCCCCTCCACCCTCTGGTGGTGTGGTTAACAGGTCCCCCTCCACCCTCTGCTGGTGTGGTTAACAGGTCCCCCTCCACCCTCTGCTGGTGTGGTTACCAGGTCCCCCTCCACCCTCTGGTGGTGTGGTTAACAGGTCCCCCTCCACCCTCTGGTGGTGTGGTTAACAGGTCCCTCTCCACCCTCTGGTGGTGTGGTTACCAGGTCCCCCTCCACCCTCTGGTAGTGTGGTTAACAGGTCCCCCTCCACTCTCTGGTGGTGTGGTTACCAGGTCCCCCTCCACCCTCTGGTGGTGTGCTTAACAGGTCCCCCTCCACTCTCTGGTGGTGTGGTTAACAGGTCCCCCTCCACCCTCTGGTGGTGTGCTTAACAGGTCCCCCTCCACCCTCTGGTGGTGTGGTTAACAGGTCCCCCTCCACCCTATGGTGGTGTGGTTAACAGGTCCCCCTCCACCCTCTGGTGGTGTGGTTAACAGGTCCCCCTCCACCCTCTGGTGGTGTGGTTAACAGGTCCCCTTCCACCCTCTGGTGGTGTGGTTAACAGGTCCCCCTCCACCCTCTGGTGGGTAACTTGTTATGTCTCCAGAGAATCCTGGATTCAAATAAAGGTCCTATTTATCCAATTAATATAGGCAGAAGTATATGTTTTTGGCTGAGGTCAAAATTATCCCAAATTACTTACATTTTTAAATAGTCCATATTCATAGAGAAACACTAAACAATTATTTAGATTTGTTAAGAACAAGTTGATTGACAAAGTCATAAAACATGTTAAAAATGTAGTGTTTGTCATTCACCTTACGGGACTGTTCGTTTGTTGCTTATTGTTTTTGTTCCGTGTTCATTTTGCTTCATTAAATTATGGACACTTACCACGCTGCGTTTTGGTCCTCCGATCCTTCTTGCTTCTCCTCCTCAGAAAAGGAGGACGAGGTTCCTTACAAAATGGCCCCAGCTGGTAGCTTCTCAGACCGATCTGGAGAGAGTGGAGTGCAACTTGACCAAAAAAAAGAACATTAGAAATTGTTGTCCGCAGAACAAACATACTAATTTACCCATGATACATTTCAATTTAAATTGAATATGAAATACTGTATTGGACAGCCTGGAAACATTGTTATTTATTTCAGATTTATAAAAATGTATATCTGGGACATAAATCAACCAGAAAACATATCAGTAATAACATATCCAACAACAATTTCATGGCAGGAAATAAGAGTTTCATGGCGAAACAGAATTGAGCAAAGAGGACCTAAAAATGCGTATTAAACACAATCCTTACATTATGCATCTTGAGTACTTTCTGAGTACTTTCTGAATTCTTTCTGAACTTTCTCAATTTGGATAGAAATCTGGGTAATTTCACCCACACTTCAGAGAAAATATATGTTAGCCGACACAGTAAAAAAAAGCCATTTAAAGGCCAGAAGGACAAGAAATTGAGCTAATGTGTGAACATCAACAATCTTTGCTCACAGTGATATGAATGTATAAAAACTTGAGTCGAATTACTAATTCATGTGTGCCCTTGGAAGATAACACTGTATGTTGGTTCAGCTATATGCCCAAATGTTGAGAAAACACACAATGCTATTGCAGCCTTACAGCTGTATGGTGAATCAACAAACTCTGCTCAAAGTAAGCTGAATTTGAACAAGCTTGTTGAGTAAAATTACAAATGTATGTTTACTCAAAACCATTTCCCAGCATGCTCTATCGCAGGTTGATTTTCAGAATTGTTTGTTTCAATACCTGTGTTTTTGCATTGATTGGTTGATTAATCTTGTAATCTTATGCTACACAAACATAAATAACATAAATGTTTCTAAACTTATCCAAGCTGTTAGTCTTAATAATTCATATTCCATACGGCTACCCTGGCCATCATTCTCAATGCAGTTTGCGGGTAAATAAATGTTCCAATTGTTGGATATCCTCACTCTGGCTGGATTCTAAAAGGGATTAAACAGCATTTTGCACGCCAGAATGTGACTTGCAGGCTTAATACAGCCTATAAACCAGGAGTTTCAGACCACTGTGTTAGGGTGTAACTTGGCCCTCAAAGAAAAGCCTTATAATATATTTAATGTATTGTCATAAAGCGTTTAATTTTACACTGGGAAATATGCAAACAATTGTATGTTGAATCAACTGGAATGCAATTTTGTTGAGCAAACTCGCCATCCTGTTGCAGCTGAATAAAAACAATTACAGTCTACTTCATGGTCTAATTATTTTTCTCCATCTCTCATTTATCTCTCTTTCATTTCCCTCCTCTGCATTCCTCTCACTTTACCCCTGCCTCTCCAACTTCTCAAGTCCAGCCTTCTGCTCCTATTTATTTACCCTCCCACCATCCCTCCTCTTCCCCTTTACGCTTCGTCCTCTCTCATTCTCTTCTTCCTGTTGCCTTCTACGTTTCTGTGCGTTTTTAGACCCTATTCTCTTTTCTCTCTCCCGTCTATGGCCCCATTCCTTGCCCCTCCCCTGGCTTTTATACTATTTCGAGGGAATCTCTTTAAATTCCGTATCTCACCTCTAAAAATATTACGCTGTCTTAACTTTTGATTTCTTTGGCTTATCGAAAATTATGATGTCAATGCAATACCCCATCTGAAATGACACCCAGTGCGTCTCTGGACGCCTGAAGCAGCAGCACATAGATTTGGTAAAGGCAATTTTCTGTTATTTTCTCTAGTATTGAAAGGGGGTACAGAGGGTGTGTAGCCCGCTGTGATATACGCCAATACAGTCCTGTGGTCACTGGTCTTAACCAATGATTGAATGGTCTTAACCTGAGAATCAATAGTTGATTGACAGTCTGCTTTCAACGTCCAGCTCCACGGGGAGCAGGTGAGTTACGACTTTTATTATAGCCTGTATTCAGAAGTCAGGAGAGATATTCGAAGTGCTGTGAGTTGTGGTCCGTTTAAATTGAATCATTTTAGGTTTATTGACTTTTTTATTTCTAGTGAATTCTGACTGGGCTAATGCATTTTTTCTTCGAGTGAAGTTCTAAATATTTGTCATGAATTAGCCAAGGGATTCAGCAACATGAAACAAATCATATAACAACTGTTTTGAATGACACTGTTAGAAAAAGTATATATAGTTTATTCCTCTGCATTCTCATAGTACCCATCAAGTCCAATCAATTGTTCAATTTTTGTTTCTGGCCCCATTCGCGGTTATTTTGCAGTTCGTGGTGAGTTCTTTCTGGGCAAGTTTGAGTGGAAGAGATTAGCCTTTTGCTCGCCAGTTAATGACATGTCATTATCTCAATGGGTCCGTGTGTGTTGCCTGGACGTCCTCTGATCCTTATTTTTTGTATTTATTTAACTAGGCAAGTCAGTTAAGAACAAATTATTATTTACAATGACGGCCTACCCTGGCCAACCCCTAACCCAGAGGACGCTGGGCCAATTGTGCACCACCCCACGGGACTCCCAATCACAGCCAGTTGTGATACAGCCTGCAATTGAACCAGGGTCAGTAGTGACACCTCTAGCAATGAGATGCAGTGCCTTAGACCGCTGCGCCACTCGGGAGCCCACTCAAGGACAATAAACTGGTCAACCGGTCCCGAACAACGACCCCCAATTCTGTCTCACAACATTATATGATGTGTGTCACTATCAGACACAGAATAAAGATAGGCACATGACAATTATGAGATAAGTGGGTATATGACCTTTGATCATATTGCATTTATATACTCAACAAGGCTAAGGAAAGATGTACAGACCTATTTGTATTCTATATAAACAAACAATGGAGTCAAAATATGTTTAATACTATCATGTCAATCTCACTGGATGTCAGACCTGATTGCATGGTATCCAAAGTTTCTATCAAGTTTAGAGTACTTACTTTCCGCAACCCTGTAACTCATCTTATCAGTAGGGCGTTTTGAAATCACAGATTTTGCCTTCAAAGCATGTTATTGACAAATGTTTGTAGAGTTGCAATTGGCAGAACACAGAGAATGAAAAAATCCACCAAGAGTGATACTGTCCAGAATGGGAGAAGAATGAGGAAGTTGTGATAATGAGAACCCAGTGGGAGAGATGACTTTATGTTGTTTGCTCCCTGGGTGGTAAACTCTGTCCTTGCTCTAGTGTTTGTTCCTCCTCTATTTGGATACATATTATCCATCTGTTCTCTCAGCCTGTCCAATGTAACATTATGCACACGGAGAACTCGATACATATTATCCATCTGTTCTCTCAGCCTGTCCAATGTAACATTATGCACACGGAGAACTCGGTCTCTTGTTAAAGACTCTGTCTAGACCACTGTATTAATCACTGTCTTTTCCCCCCTCAGGATGTCGCAAGAGGGACTCTCCCATTGAATTCACCCCTGGAGAATAGCCATGGTGGTTTCAGGGACGAGGTGGATTCTCTTCTGCCTCTTTCTACTGGGGGAGAGAACGGGACGTAAGGAAAACAAGACGTTTACATGGACACGTTAGTCATTTAGCAGACGCTCTTATCCAGATTCACTTACAATTGGTACATTCATCTTAAGATAGCTAGGTCGGACAACCGCATATCGCAGTCATAGTAAGTACATTTTCCTCAATAAAGTAGCTGTCAGCAAAGTCAGTGCTCGTTCACTGACACATTCAAGTGCGAGTTCATGAAAAGCCATTTGTATTTTTTATTTTAAGAAATGGGGGGAGGTGCTGTGGAATTCTTTAAGATATTCTTTGAAGAGGTAGGAGACAGTTATAGAGGTACTGTTAATTCTACGGGATGTTTCCATACTGAATAGTACAACTTTAATACTTTCTCTCAAAAGTACCTCCCAAAGTGACTCTGCTTTCAAGGAGCTATGTGTCAATAGTCAGATTTGGGTTTAGCAAAGTGAAAGTGGAATATTCAGAGACAGTAAAGAAAAAAAAAGGAAAGTTCAGTCAGGGGGCACTCCCCAGTTAGCTCTGTTCAGTCCGAGAACAACAAGCTGTCTTTTAGTCATAGTGGGCCAACAGCCACTGACTGGAAGAAGAGAGCATGAACCAGAGACTGAGACGTAGACAGAGAGGCTGAGTGAGAGGGCTTGTCTGAGACCAGAGCTGTCGAGTGGAGCACTAGTGTGTTTATGTGGCGGATTGACAGAGACTTGTTTCTCCTGTTTGTCAGTGAGAGCAGAGAGTCTGCTGGTGACCCCGTCCATCCTGTCTATTACCAAATCTCACACCAAGTTCAGATGGTCTCTCTGTGTTGTCTTTTTCAGGGAGATCAAGTGTTTTATTTTTCAATGTATCTCTTCCTCAAGAGACCCAATCTATATTAGTTTGTCCTCAATGTTCCTCGTAAACAGAGTATACAGCCGTAGCTCCATTTGAGTGACCTCTGGTTGTCTTTGCAACTGTGCAGTTGACTGTGGGGAACTGCAGTGCTCTCTGTCTCCAGCGGGGGTGCTTCACCCTGTGCAGGGGCTGTTGGAGCGCTTTGAGGCCGGCCCGGGCTGTGCAGCCAGAGAGAGCGGGGAGAAAGAGACCCATGTGATCGCTGTGGGGAGAGGGACACGTAGCCTTGACAAACAGGTGCTCCCTCTCTGTTTGTCACAGTAGGACACATCCACAATCACTCCCAATATGTTGTGCCTCCCTGCCCTGACCCCCTCTCTTCCCTTCCAGGTGACTGTGCTCCTTAGACCCCTGTCTCTGTCTCACCCCCCCCGTCAAACCCTCATCCTGGTACTGAGCTCCAAGCAACCAGTACGCTGGTGGCTGGAGGCTGAGAGACTACCCCCGGATCTGCCTGTGCTGGTGCAGGTCAGTCTGTGCGTGCGTCCTCGTGTGGTGTGTGTACCTCTTTTAGTCATTAATCATTCACCCCCCCAAAAAACAGTTTTGATTAGAGTATTTACTTCCTCCCATGAGGAACTGATAAAAGTACTGACCTTTCCAGTGTGTTAGTGTGTATGTCTGTGCAAGTGTGTTGTTTTAGAAACTTAGGCCCCCACAAATTAATGTTTCTATTACTATGTGTTATCATGTCTCTCTATGTAACCACAGTGGCCCCCCTTTGCCCCAGGTCTCTCCTAACTCTACAGTGCAGCCCTACAGTCTGGTAGTGCAGGTGCAGCCTATGCCCTCTCTGCCTTTCCGTCCGCGGGCTTTGCTGCGATGGGCAATGCATCAACATGGCACCCTGTCCTCCCTCACACACACAGCCAGTGCCAACCGCGTCTACGTCCGTGTGGGCGAGGGTGAGCCCGCCCCACACACATACAGCTAATACACGACCCTGGTCTTTCTGACCTCTCTCCCTCTCCAACCAAGTCTCCCCTCTGACCTCCAGATATCACCATGCCCAGCGTGTGCCAGCTGCAGTCTCTGTTCCTGTCACACAACTACCTGACCTCTGACCTGCAGCCACAGGAAGTACAGGGCTGTGCTCCAGTTGGTGGAGGCGACCCAGAAGTGCATGTCATCAAGCTCCTTTCAGCAGGGTCAGGGCTTTGTGGGTAAGTTTAGGACATCTCCAGCATGTGAAGAAAATCATGTGGAGAATATCAATCTCTGAAGCTGTTCAAGTAATACAATGTTGAGCTATTGAGTTATCCCTTAATCATTTTCAAAGCATTTTCTCCCTCTATGCCTTTCAGTGACCGGTCTCTCCCTCTATGCCTTTCAGTGACCGGTCTCTCCCTCTATGCCTTTCAGTGACCGGTCTCTCCCTCTATCCCAGCTCTCTGCAGGTGGAGGTGACTATTTCTCTGGTGCCCCCAGTGGCCAATGCTGGGTGGCACAAATTGGTGCTGATCCTCAGTAGTGCCGTTCCAGTCAACTGGGCTCTCACAGTGCCAGGGCTCCGGGGACACATCTCTGTCTATGTGAGGACCCTATCCAGTAAAACTGGACACATTATGGTATTTCTCCTATCATGTGGGCTAGAATGGGTCCACCTGTTCTGGAGTTTGGTATAAAACATTTACATTTACATTTAAGTCATTTAGCAGACGCTCTTATCCAGAGCGACTTACAAATTGGTGCATTCACCTTATGACATCCAGTGGAACAGTCACTTTACAATAGTGCATCTAAATCTTAAGGGGGGGTGAGAGGGATTACTTATCCTATCCTAGGTATTCCTTAAAGAGGTGGGGTTTCAGGTGTCTCCGGAAGGTGGTGATTGACTCTGCTGTCCTGGCGTCGTGAGGGAGTTTGTTCCACCATTGGGGGGCCAGAGCAGCGAACAGTTTTGACTGGGCTGAGCGGGAGCTGTACTTCCTCAGGGTTATAAGTAAAAAGAAAATAATGATGAAATGGACAAAATAGCTAAATAAATTAAAGGAGCAATCCAGTCATTGAGTGAAGGCCAAACTAAACGTGACTAAACGTGATTTCAAAACCTCAAAGTGAGTTCCAAATATCAATGGAAATGTCTCTCAGGTTATCTTGTTGATAAATAAACACATTCAACTTGGCTTTGACAGGGCTTGTCAGGTTATCTTGTAACACAAACATCACATTTATGCATTTCTTTGACCATTTTTCTCTCCCTTGTTCTTTCCTCTCAGTCCTCCAACAGCGTGTCCCCACTCTACCCTCCGGAGCCTGACCTGACACTGACGAGCATGCTCACCTCTGACCTCTCTACCACCCATGACCTTTTGAGCTGGGCCAATCAGAGTGGCTTTCCCAAAGTGGCCTCATACACAGAGGCTGACCTGGCCAATCACTTTGTGATCAGACTGGCTGGGGGAGGGACAGGTCAGGACCTGTGTGTGTCTCTTGTGTCCCTCATTGTGTGAGTGAACTGGATGGTTTATTTTGTGTTTCCTAACAGTGCGTTTGTGTTGGTGTTTCTCCTGATTAATTATGTTGTCTCCCAATATTGAAGGTCATGTTATCCCTAAAAAGGTGCTGTTCTGTGTGTTAGCACACCTCTCTCTCTTTCTCTCCCTCCCCACAGAAGGTGGCCCCCCTGTGCATATGCTGGATGGCAGGCCCCCTTGGGTCCAGGAGCACAGGCTGAGGCAGTGGCTGAGTGAGGGAGGTGGAAGGACCAGTGGGGGCTGGGAGGCCGTCAGTGTGCAGTGTCAGGACGGACGACTCAACGTGGCAGTGGACAGACACATTCTGCAGGTCACTTTCACTGTGTGGTTGTACTGGTAGTTTAGCGTGTTTAGCGGGGTTATAGTTGTACTGGTAGTTTAGCGGGGTTATGGTGGTACTGGTAGTTTAGCGTGTTTAGCGGGTTATGGTTGTACTGGTAGTTTAGCGGGGTTATGGTGGTACTGGTAGTTGAGCGTGTTTAGCGAGGTTATAGTGGTACTGGTAGTTTAGCGGGGTTATGGTGGTACTGGTAGTTGAGCGTGTTTAGCGAGGTTATAGCGGTACTGGTAGTTGAGCGTGTTTAGCGGGGTTATGGTGGTACTGGTAGTTTAGCGGGGTTATGGTGGTACTGGTAGTTGAGCGTGTTTAGCGGGGTTATGGTGGCACTGGTAGTTTAGCGGGGTTATGGTGGCACTGGTAGTTTAGCGGGGTTATGGTGGTACTGGTAGTTGAGCGGGGTTATGGTGGTACTGGTAGTTGAGCGTGTTTAGCGGGGTTATGGTGGTACTGGTAGTTGAGCGTGTTTAGCGGGGTTATAGTTGTACTGGTAGTTTAGCGGGGTTATGGTTGTACTGGTAGTTGAGCGTGTTTAGCGGGGTTATAGTTGTACTGATAGTTTAGCGGGGTTATGGTTGTACTGGTAGTTGAGCGGGGTTATGGTTGTACTGGTAGTTAAGCGTGTTTAGCGGGGTTATGGTGGTACTGGTAGTTTAACGTGTTTAGCGGGGTTATGGTGGTACTGGTAGTTTAGCGTGTTTAGCGGGGTTATGGTGGTACTGGTAGTTTAGCGTGTTTAGCGAGGTTATGGTGGTACTGGTAGTTTAACGTGTTTAGCGGGGTTATGGTGGTACTGGTAGTTTAGCGGGGTTATGGTTGTACTGGTAGTTGAGCGTGTTTAGCGGGGTTATAGTTGTACTGGTAGTTTAGCGGGGTTATGGTTGTATCGGTAGTTGAGCGGGGTTATGGTTGTACTGGTAGTTGAGCGTGTTTAGCGGGGTTATGGTGGTACTGGTAGTTGAGCGTGTTTAGCGGGGTTATGGTGGTACTGGTAGTTTAACGTGTTTAGCGGGGTTATGGTGGTACTGGTAGTTTAGCGTGTTTAGCGGGGTTATGGTGGTACTGGTAGTTTAACGTGTTTAGCGGGGTTATGGTGGTACTGGTAGTTTAACGTGTTTAGCGGGGTTATGGTGGTACTGGTAGTTTAGCGGGGTTATGGTGGTACTGGTAGTTGAGCGTGTTTAGCGAGGTTATAGTTGTACTGGTAGTTGAGCGTGTTTAGCGGGGTTATGGTGGTACTGGTAGTTGAGCGTGTTTAGCGAGGTTATAGTTGTACTGGTAGTTTAGCGGGGTTATGGTTGTACTGGTAGTTGAGCGTGTTTAGCGAGGTTATAGTTGTACTGGTAGTTTAGCGGGGTTATGGTGGTACTGGTTGTACTGGTAGTTTAGCGGGGTTATGTTTACTGGTAGTTGAGTGTTTAGGTTAGTTGTACTGGTAGTTTAGCGGGGTTATGGTTGTACTGGTAGTTTAGCGTGTTTCCTTCTGTAGCTCAGTTGGTTATAGTTGTACTGGTAGTTTAGCGGGTTATGAATGTTGCACACATGACTGGTAGTTTAAAAGCGGGGCATTTTTTTTTAAAATTTTTTTTTTTTTTTTTTATGGTTGTACTGGTAGTTTAGCGGGGTTATGGTTGTACTGGTAGTTTAGCGGGGTTATGGTTGTACTGGTAGTTTAGCGTGTTTAGCGGGGTTATGGTTGTACTGGTAGTTTAGCGTGTTTAGCGGGGTTATGGTTGTACTGGTAGTTGAGTGAGGTTATAGTTGTACTGGTAGTTTAGCGGGGTTATGGTTGTACTGATAGTTTAGCGTGTTAGCGAGGTTATCAAATTTATTTATATAGCCCTTCGTACATCAGCTGATATCTCAAAGTGCTGTACAGAAATCCAGCCTAAAACCCCAAACAGCAAGCAATGCATGTGTTGAAGCACGTTGGCTAGGAAAAACTCCCTAGAAAGTCCAAAACCTAGGAAGAAACCTAGAGAGGGACCAGGCTATGAGGGGTGGACAGTCCTCTTCTGGCTGTGCCGGGTGGAGATTATAACGGAACATGGCCAAGATGTTCAAATGTTCATAAATGACCAGCATGGTCGTATAATAATAAGGCAGAACAGTTGAAACTGGAGCAGCAGCACGGTCAGGTGGAAGTTGAAACTGGAGCAGCAGCATGGCCAGGTGGACTGGGGACAGCAAGGAGTCATCATGCCAGGTAGTCCTAAGGCATGTTCCTAGGGCTCAAGTACTCCAAGAGAGAGAGAAAGAAAGATAGAAAGAGAGTTATAGTTGTACTGGTAGTTTAGCGAGGTTATGGTTGTACTGGTAGTTTAGCGTGTTAGCGAGGTTATGGTTGTACTGGTAGTTTAGCATGTTAGCGAGGTTACGGTTGTACTGGTAGTTTAGCGTGTTAGCGAGGTTATGGTTGTACTGGTAGTTTAGCATGTTAGCGAGGTTACGGTTGTGCTGGTAGTTTAGCGTGTTAGCGAGGTTATGGTTGTACTGGTAGTTTAGCCTGTTAGCGAGGTTATGGCATACAAATACCAATATACTGCATGTAGACCTACAGTGTATTGTAGGTTCTTATGATGGTACTTAGTGTAGCTTTTTTGATGCTCTCTTTCACACAGACCCTGTCTCTCCCGGTGTCGGAGGTGACACTGCGGGATCCTCAGTGCCTGGCCCAGTCCAACAGCAGCCATTTCTTGTTGGCATTCCCGGTCATTTCCTGTGGGACTGAAGGGCTGCTGCAGGGAGAGCCCAGAGGGGTGCAGTACAGAAATGCGGTAAGACAGAGAGGTGGTTTTAAGGGGTCAAATATCTGCAGAGAACATTTTAACATGTTTTGTGACATTTTTGTGTCTCACCATGTTTAGCAATGTTCTTGTCTCACCAAAATGGTAATTGAACCATGCATGCAACCGTTTTACAAGTGCTTCTGTGCTAAACACAGTCAGCAGAAAGAGAAAGAGCTGTGTAATAGGGACGTCCGGCAGCCTCATCTGAGAGGCAGATCTGATGGGGAGATAGAGCAGGGATGGGCTTCACTTAGGTGGGGAGGGGGAGAGGGACATGTGGGTCACTATGGAGCCCCTCACTGTGTATCTATGTGTGAGATTGAGAGAGATGCACAGTAGAAAGGAAGAGGACGAGAGAAGAGCAAGGCTGTAATTGTGTTGTTGTTGGTTAGTGTGATCTGAAGGGCTCCTGAGGTTGTGTAAGTAGTCTGTCTTACCTCCCCCAGGCGCCACATGGGTAACCTAGGTTAGAGTGTCCGGAACACTGCTGATCAGCCTGAGTGTAGCTAGGCCTGGGGACGGGAGTGTGGGAGCAGGGGGCTGGAGGGAGTCAGAGGGTAGTGGGAGTGGTGGAGGAAAGGGAGCAGGAGAGGAGGGAGGCAGTGAGACACACATGTAGCATGTGAATGAACTACAATCTACTAATACTGTATATAATACTGTATATCTACTGACCTCTCACTGTTTTGTGTCTATCCATCCTCTCAGGTGTTGCTATGGAGAAACAAGCCTCTGGTTGCCGTGGGCAATGAGACAGACGAGGAGCCCACAGAGTGGAATCCACTGGTCATACATGTGAGATGATACAGTTGGTGTGTTTGTGTATGTGTGGTCCATTTTCACCACATATTAGTGTGTGTTTGGTGTGTGTGTGTGTGTGAGACAGAGACATGTATATCTATGCTTGTCCTTATCATTCCATACATCTCCCTCTTTTCCATTGTCCTCTTAGTTCAGCTGTTTTGCTGCAGTCCCCAGTGTCCCAAGCCTTCCTGTGGAGCAGCCCACTCTGCAGGGGCCGGGGCCTCTCCCAAGGGCCAGGGCCGGCCCACTGGTCTCACTGCAGCTGTTTGTTACAGAGGGCTATGAGCAGAGGCAGACCGGTCCTTGTACCATCACTGCTGACAACCGTGTCTATGTGGAGGTCAGTTTGCCAAGCTATGTGTGTGTGTTTAATTGTGTGTCTGTCTGCCTGTCTGTCTGCTGATGTAGCTCCTGCTGCAAGTGCTACTTGTGTTTCACCCTCTGCTCGTCTTCTACAGTATCAGCTGCCTCAAGCTCAGAGAAAACTTCTACCAGAAGGCTATTATAATCACATCTAGAAATGTCACAATAAGTCATTTCTATAAGAACCCTGTAGCCACAATAAGTCATTTCTATAAGAACCCTGTAGCCCTGCTATTACAGCACTAGAGCACAGCAGGTTGTAACAGAGTACTACAAATTACAGTACTAGTGTAATTACAATACTTATTACACTCTACTTACAAAATATCAACTCAGTAATAAGACCATGGTAAAGTAATGTGTTACCCATATTTTCTCTGACTGTTTTTGCCAAGCTTTCCGCCAAGGGGGCCCTCGGTGGGGGTGTGGAGGTGCGGTCCTGCATGGTGTCTCCCCTATCAGACCCCCGTGTGTCCCCTGGCTGGTCAGTCATTAGAGACGGCTGCTCCGCTGACTCCTCACTGACACTCAGCAACATGGCACATGGCCAAGAGGAAGATGAGGAATATTATGAAGAGGAAGAGGAGGTACCTAGAGTCCTATCATTCAGGCATCCAGGAAGGGCTTGGAGGAACAAAGCAGGATTGAGAAAAAGAGAACACGGTGGGAAGAGGGGACGAGGAGGACGAGCCAAAAGGAAGGAGAGCGATGGAGGAATGGGAGGAGAGGAGGACCAGATACACAGACTGAGGTTCAGTTTTGTCCTTCGGCCCATCTACAACAACTCTGTCCAGTTTCTGCACTGTCGCATCTGTCTCTGTGGCCCTGAGTCAGTGACCCAGGGGCCTCCAACGGCCATAATACAGAGTGGCTGTCCAAATCCATGGGGCCTCCATATCCCTGCCCTCGTATCTAAACTACCCAACCAACAGGTACAGTACATGTTCTATATTCATAATGGCTAGTAGTATTAATGACTAAAAGTAATGACTTACCCTCTGTGGCGGTTAGGGCTCCCTTCAGCGACCCCCAACCCCGGCAACAAAAAAAGCATGATTCTGCACTAACAGTCATTTTTATTCAGACATTTGGAATAACACAAATCACAAATAAATAATCATAACATTTAAACTATAGAAATCTAAAAATATATACAAACATAAGACTAATATCAAGAAGAAGTAAAAAAGACAAATAGAAACAAATTTGTGTTGATTTGGCACCCGAGCATCACTACATTACCCATCCCCCAACACTGTCAACCAAGAGTCAAGACTAAACCAATTCACCTTGGTGGTGTGCAGACTGCTTTTATATTATTCTTAATGGTTTTGCACAACCCGGAAAAATGTCTGTGAAACTATATATTCACAGTATTATGAATTCATTGTGATTTATTTAGTAGCATTTCGTAAGTGTGACTGATTTTAATGATTGAGTTAGTACTGTACATAGTTAGAGGTGCGCTATTTGATAAATTCCCCCGCTCCCCCTACCTCGGGCTTCCAGTTGGAAGACCAGATGTTAACCTACCCCCGCCCCCCTCCACATCTCGTACTTCTTAGTGGGAGACCTTCCCTAGCTCACAAACTAGAATCAGGGCTCCCACTTCGACAAGGTTAATTGACCCACAGTCCCACACGGTGACATGATATTATTGACGTGGCGTGCAAATGAGCGATAGAAAACCAATCGTGCAAATGTCACCATTCTCAACAAAAAAATTGCTAAGTGCAGGATGCCACCCTGGGCGGATGCCAATGTCGCCTATACCTAATTCCGCCACTGCTTATCTTCCTCTCTCTTCCCTCTGTCAGTGTGAGTACAGAAACTTCTCCAGACCCATGCTGGTCTATCAGCCTGTTGGTATGGCCAGACAGCAGGCGCCACCTGCTGGTGAGTAGTAGATGGTCATTGGTGGTGTGGTCCACCTCCTCATTACATAGGCCTGAAGTAATTCACTTTCACTCTGTGTAAAAGGGTGTTTCTCTCTTCTTATCCAACTCTCTATTTCTCTCTCTAGGTCAGAGAGGTCAAATGCCCAATGTGTCTCAGCTGCCCAAGCCTATCCCAGCCCACAGCAGTGAGTAACTGTAACTGTAATTTTAACCCTCAACCCTAACCCTACCTTCAGGTCCACACCCTGGTTCAACCCTAACCCTAAACCTAGCCTCAACCCTAACCCTACCTTCAGGTCCACACCCTGGTTCAACACCAACCCTAAACCTAGCCTCAACCCTAACCCTTGCTTCATGTCCACACCCCAATTCAACCCTAACCCTAACCCTAGCCTCAACCCTAACCCTTGCTTCATGTCCTCACCCGGTTCAACCCTAACCGTAGCCTCAACCCTAACCCTTGCTTCATGTCCTCACCCGGTTCAACCCTAACCCTAATATCAACTCCCGGATGTTCCTACATGTGTGTATTATCACAACAGTGATAGTAACTGGGATTCTACTACTTTTCCCTCCCATGTTTTTGTCACCCAGGCTCTGGGGTAGACACAGGCTCAGTGTTTGGGATTGTGTTTGTTGCTTTCCTTCTGGGCATCAGCCTGATGGGGGCGCTATGGTGCATCTACTCTCACACAGGTAACCACACGGGACAGTTCCTAAAGTCTATCCTGGACCAAAGGCCAAAATACTGAGCTATACCACCATATTCACAAATACCCAGAGAACATTCTATACCTGCTGCTACTGTTTATTATCTGTCACTTTATTTCTAGTTATATGTACATATTTACCTTAATTACCTCGTACCCCTGCACATCCACTTGGTACTGGTTACCCTTATATAAAGCCAAGTTATCGTTACTCATTTTATTATTTCTCTATTTTCTTTCTCTCTGCATTGTTGGGAAGGGCCCGTAAGTAAGCATTTCACTGTTAGTCTACACCTGTTGTTTTTTCGAAGCATGTGACAAATAAAATGTTTTTTTTGACCTATTGTAAGAGAAGATACTATGACAACTTTCTTATTAATTTTGAGAGATATGCTGGGTTTTTTCACCATGAATACATGTTAGTGAAACACTTGACATGTGATTGGTTGCAGGGGCTCCTCCACCAACCAGAAGAGGGGGCCTGATCGAGAATACTAACCCTGCCTTATTAGACTCTTCCAACAGCTCTGTGTAGAGGTGAGATGGAACGTGATAAGAGTGGAACAACACACACAGCAGCTGGGGGACCACAAAGTAAAGAGAATGTCAAATTTAGATTAGTATTCTATAGACTTATCATGGTGGCACTAGCGCCCTTTGTGAATTAGTCAAGCACCTGCAGATTGCAATAGTGATATCTCGTATCATGTGTAATAAATATTCTAAATATCTCATTTTCAACACATTTTCAGTGTTTCCTCTGGTAAATCTGAGACTGAGGGTAAAGTGGGACAAAAGATGAAACACCTGGTGTGTGTATGTGAGTGTGTCAGACCTGGGTTGAAATACATGCGTATTTAAGTATTTGTTATTTAAATACTTATTTTCTGTGTATTTTTGTATTTTCAAATAATGTGGCCAATCAGCTATTTTTACTTGGAAGTATTTAAAAATAGCTTCCTATAAATAGCAAAAAATATCAAATAACAGACCTGGGTTCAAATGCATGCAGTATTTTAATATTTGTATTTGATAGTTGAGCATTTCCAAATTCATTCCAATATTTAAGTACTGAAAAATATCCAGATACTTACTTCAAAATGTCTTTGAAAGTAATTGAAATACCCTAAATAGTTTTTGAACCCATGTCTGGTGTGTGTAAATACATATACACTGAGTATTCAAAACATTGAGAACACCTGCTCTTTCCATGACATAGACTAACCAGGTGAAAGTTATGATCCCTTATTGATGTCCCTTGTTAAATCCACTTCAATCAGTGTAGATGAAGGGGAGGAGACAGGTTAAAGAAGGATTTTTAAGCCTTGAGACAATTGAGACATGGATTGTGTGTGTGAAATTCAGAGCGTGAATGGGCAAGACTAAATATTTAAGTTCCTTTGAACGGGGAATGGTAGTAGGTGCCAGGGACACCCCCCCCCCCGCAGTTTCCCGTGTGTATCAAGAATGGTCCACTGCCTAAAGGACACAACTGTGGGAAGCATTGAAGTCAACATGGGCCAGCATCCCTGTGGAACGCTTTCGATACCTTGTACAGTCCATGCCCCAAATAATTAAGGCTGTTCTGAGGGCGGGTGCAACTCAATATTAGGAAGGTGTCCATAATGTTTTGTATACTTGGTGTACACATGCTTGAAGCAATGAGATGTATAAAGGTCTGAAAGACTGAGGCTACATGAATGTCTACAGGTACATGGTCTCAGCAACTCCTCAAAGTGTTGAAAGAAATACTATTCAGTGCATCTGATCCATTACACTGTATCTAAAATGTCATAACCTGGGCTCATAGAATGGAATTACATTTACATTTAAGTCATTTAGCAGACGCTCTTATCCAGAGCGTGTGATTACTGGCTATAGGACGAACATGAATCTGAACATAGCCTAATGTTAAAACAGAAATAAGCACTACAGAGTTTAGAGGAGGAACACATGAAGTCAAATATATGTCATGAGTAGAATGTGTGTGAGGGCAATTGCCATTATCCAGATCCGTATTGTATATATCTATGTTGTAACTGTGACCCTTTGTTTGATATTATCTGTGCTGTTGCCATTTAAATTAAATATCTGTGGCTGAGTTTGTGTTTTATCTTCAAATAAAGTGTGGGAGAGAACAATGAATGAAGCCCCAGAAATTCTAAACTTAAACAGAGTATTTTTTTTATTTTTATATCTAAATCCCTTTTTATATATACTCATGCTGACCAGGCTGTGACACTGAAAATATACAGTCACGTTGTCTCGCCATAATTGTGGAGCATCACCTCAACATAATCATTGTCTCTCTCTGCTCGTACTGCTGTCATGTTCCCCATGGCCTGAATGTATATTATTATGCCCTTGGGTGGGCTGCCACAGTGAAGTGAAAATGGCAGCTTCATTCATACACCAATAATGGGAGCTACAGTTGTAACGGCTTTCTGAGGAAAATTGATAATTACAGTGGGAAATAGGGGTTTGCTTTGTCACTCTACAAACCACCTTTTCTTAATAAGGTGTCTTTTTAGACCTACAGCATAGTAGAGACCAGGACCTAAAGGGCTGGATTCAATCCGTAGCGTTAAAGCGTGACTGACATTTAAAGGCAACGTTTCCGTGTTGGCGGAGACAGCATTCGTGGTAAATGTTGCATATGTTGGCTCAATCGAAAATGATCTTTACATTTCAACTGGCTACAACGCTGATCTTCTGGGCTAATAATGGAATCCAGCTCGTACACTATATATGACATTGCTAGAGATGTTAAAGTGATCAGGTCCCCTCAAGGCACTATCCAAACGGTCAACCTGAAAAGCTGTGAGCGAAAGCAAATCCATAAAAACAAATGCCCAATTAACTTGAACATAAGTAATGTGCTTAGCCTCAGTCACTGATCAAAGTACCATATAGAAATGGAGCAGCAAATACCAAATAAAAAGCGCTCATTTTTGTGCTACATACAGTACTTATGTAATACAAATCTCCATTATACCCGTGGCCTCAGCTCTGTGTGTACACGCTGCTATGGACACATTGTGTCTCCTGGTGGCGCTGTAGGTCCAGTCTGCGCTGGAAGCTGCTTTGGCAGTGCGTGCAGCTGAAGGGCCAGTAGCTGCTGTGTTTACGGCTGTGGGTGATGAGGTTGGAGCTCTGGCTGAAGGCCTTGCCACACACCTGGCACACATGGGGCTTCTCACCTGAGACAGACAGGGACAGACAGCAGGACATGACATAGAATTCAAGAAGAGAGATACTCTGACAGCAGCCAGTGTGCAGGGCAGAATCCTAACTTCAGATGTAAGCAACCTTTGCACAATGTGTATGTCAGTTGTACTAATCTTGATGTGATTGGCCTGACTGAAACATGGCTTAAGCCTGATGAATTTACTGTGTTAAATGTGGCCTCACCTCCTGGCTACACTAGTGACCATATCCCCCGTGCATCCAGCAAAGGCGGAGGTGTTGCTAACATTTACGATAGCAAATTTCAATTTACAAAAAAAAAAATGACGTTTTCGTCTTTTGAGCTTCTAGTCATGAAATCTATGCAGCCTACTCAATCACTTTTTATAGCTACTGTTTACAGGCCTCCTGGGCCATATACAGCGTTTCTCACTGAGTTCCCTGAATTCCTATCGGACCTTGTAGTCATTGCAGATAATATTCTAATCTTTGGTGACTTTAATATTCACATGGAAAAGTCCACAGACCCACTCCAAAAGGCTTTCGGAACCATCACCGACTCAGTGGGTTTTGTCCAACATGTCTCTGGACCCACTCACTGTCACAGTCATACGCTGGACCTAGTTTTGTCCCATGGAATAAATGTTGTGGATCTTAATGTTTTTCCTCATAATCCTGGACTATCGGACCACCATTTTATTACGTTTGCAATTGCAACAAATAATCTGCTCAGACCCAAAACCAAGGAACATCAAAAGTCGTGCTATAAATTCACAGACAACACAAAGATTCCTTGATGCCCTTCCAGACTCCCTCTGCCTACCCAAGGACGCCAGAGGACAAAAATCCGTTAACCACCTAACTGAGGATCTCAATTTAACCAGTCGCTCTGGATAAGAGCGTCTGCTAAATGACTTAAATGTAAATGTAAATGTAACCTTGCGCAATACCCTAGATGCAGTTGCACCCCTAAAAACTAAAAAAGTGTCTCATAAGAAACTAGCTCCCTGGTACACAGAAAATACCCGAGCTCTGAAACAAGCTTCCAGAAAATTGGAACGGAAATGGCGCCACACCAAACTGGAAGTCTTCCGACTAGCTTGGAAGGACGGTACCGTGCAGTACCGAAGAGCCCTTACTGCTGCTCGATCATCCTATTTTTCTAACTTAATTGAGGAAAATAAGAACAATCCGAAATTCCTTTTTGATACTGTGGCAAAGCTAACTAAAAAGCAGCATTCCCCAAGAGAGGATGACTTTCACTTTAGCAGTGATAAATTCATGAACTTCTTTGAGGAAAAGATTATGATTATTAGAAAGCAAATTACGGACTCCTCTTTAAACCTGCGTATTCCTCCAAACCTCAGTTGTCCTGAGTCTGCACAACTCTGCCAGGACCTAGGATCAAGAGAGACGCTCAAGTGTTTTAGTACTATATCTCTTGACACAATGATGAAAATAATCATGGCCTCTAAACCTTCAAGCTGTATACTGGACCCTATTCCAACTAAACTACTGAAAGAGCTGCTTCCTGTGCTTGGCCCTCCTATGTTGAACATAATAAATGGCTCTCTATCCACTGGATGTGTACCAAACTCACTAAAAGTGGCAGTAATAAAGCCTCTCTTGAAAAAGCCAAACCTTGACCCAGAAAATATAAAAAACTATCGGCCTATATCGAATCTTCCATTCCTCTCAAAAAATTTTGAGAAGGCTGTTGCGCAGCAACTCACTGCCTTCCTGAAGACAAACAATGTATACGAAATGCTTCAGTCTGGTTTTAGACCCCATCATAGCACTGAGACGGCACTTGTGAAGGTGGTAAATGACATTTTAATGGCATCGGACCGAGGCTCTGCATCTGTCCTCGTGCTCCTAGACCTTAGTGCTGCTTTTGATACCATCGATCACCACATTCTTTTGGAGAGATTGGAAACCCAAATTGGTCTACACGGACATGTTCTGGCCTGGTTTAGATCTTATCTGTCGGAAAGATATCAGTTTGTCTCTGTGAATGGTTTGTCCTCTGACAAATCAACTGTACATTTCGGTGTTCCTCAAGGTTCTGTTTTAGGACCACTATTGTTTTCACTATATATTTTACCTCTTGGGGATGTTATTCGAAAACATAATGTAAACTTTCACTGTTATGCGGATGACACACAGCTGTACATTTCAATGAAACATGGTGAAGCCCCGAAATTGCCCTCGCTAGAAGCATGTGTTTCAGACATAAGGAAGTGGATGGCTGCAAACTTTCTACTATTAAACTCGGACAAAACAGAGATGCTTGTTCTAGGTCCCAAGAAACAAAGAGATCTTCTGTTGAATCTGACAATTAATCTTAATGGTTGTACAGACATCTCAAATAAAATTGTGAAGGACCTCTGCGTTACTCTGGACCCTGATCTCTCTTTTGAAGAACATATCAAGACCATTTCGAGGACAGCTTTTTTCCATCTACGTAACATTGCAAAAATCAGAAACTTTCTGTCCAAAAATGATGCAGAAAAATTAATCCATGCTTTTGTCACTTCTAGGTTAGACTACTGCAATGCTCTATTTTCCGGCTACCCGGATAAAGCACTAAATAAACTTCAGTTAGTGCTAAATACGGCTGCTAGAATCCTGACTAGAACCAAAAATTTGATCATATTACTCCAGTGCTAGCCTCTCTACACTGGCTTCCTGTCAAAGCAAGGGCTGATTTCAAGGTTTTACTGCTAACCTACAAAGCATTACATGGGCTTGCTCCTACCTACCTCTCTGATTTGGTCCTGCCGTACATACCTGCACGTACGCTACGGTCACAAGACGCAGGCCTCCTAATTGTCCCTAGAATTTCTAAGCAAACAGCTGGAGGCAGGGCTTTCTCCTATAGAGCTCCATTTTTATGGAACGGTCTGCCTACCCATGTCAGAGACGCAAACTCGGTCTCAACCTTTAAGTCTTTACTGAAGACTCATCTCTTCAGTGGGTCATATGATTGAGTGTAGTCTGGCCCAGGAGTGGGAAGGTGAACGGAAAGGCTCTGGAGCAACGAACCACCCTTGCTGTCTCTGCCTGGCCGGTTCCCCTCTTTCCACTGGGATTCTCTGCCTCTAACCCTGTTACGGGGGCTGAGTCACTGGCTTGCTGGGGCTCTCTCATGCAGTCCCTGGGGGGGTGCGTCACCTGGGTGGGTTGATTCACTGTTGTGGTCAGCCTGTCTGGGTTGGTGCCCCCCCCTTGGGTTGTGCCGTGGCGGAGATCTTTGTGGGCTATACTCGGCCTTGTCTCAGGATGGTAAGTTGGTGGTTGAAGATATCTCTCTAGTGGTGTGGGGGCTGTGCTTTGGCAAAGTGGGTGGGGTTATATCCTTCCTGTTTGGCCCTGTCCGGGGGTGTCCTCGGATGGGGCCACAGTGTCTCCTGACCCCTCCTGTGCAAGCCTCCAGTATTTATGCTGCAGTAGTTTATGTGTCGGGGGGCTAGGGTCAGTTTGTTATATCTGGAGTACTTCTCCTGTCCTATTCGGTGTCCTGTGTGAATCTAAGTGTGCGTTCTCTAATTCTCTCCTTCTCTCTTTCTTTCTCTCTCTCGGAGGACCTGAGCCCTAGGACCATGCCCCAGGACTACCTGACATGATGACTCCTTGCTGTCCCCAGTCCACCTGGCCATGCTGCTGCTCCAGTTTCAACTGGCCTGGGCCCTAGGACCATGTCCCAGGACTACCTGACATGATGACTCCTTGCTGTCCCCAGTCCACCTGGCCATGCTGCTGCTCCAGTTTCAACTGTTCTGCCTTACTATTATTCAACCATGCTGGTCATTTATGAACATTTGAACATCTTGGCCACGTTCTGTTATAATCTCCACCCGGCACAGCCAGAAGAGGACTGGCCACCCCACATATGCTCTCTCTAATTCTCTCTTTCTTTCTCTCTCTCGGAGGACCTGAGCCCTAGGACCGTGCCCCAGGACTACCTGACATGATGGCTCCTTGCTGGTCCTAGTCCACCTGACTGTGCTGCTGCTCCAGTTTCAACTGTTCTGCCTTATTATTATTTGACCATGCTGGTCATTTATGAACATTTGAACATCTTGGTCATGTTCTGTTATAATCTCTACCCGGCACAGCCAGAAGAGGACTGACCACCCCACATAGCCTGGTTCCTCTCTAGGTTTCTTCCTAGGTTTTGGCCTTTCTAGGGAGTTTTTCCTAGCCACCGTGCTTTTACACCTGCATTGTTTGCTGTTTGGGGTTTTAGGCTGGGTTTCTGTACAGCACTTTGAGATATCAGCTGATGTACGAAGGGCTATATAAATAAATTTGATTTGATTTGATTTGATTTGATTTGTACTATAATGTACACACACCAGCTGACCTATGTTCAAGTCACACTATGGTCATTTCAAATCAAATCAAATATATTTGTATTGGTCACATACACATGGTTAGCAGATGTTAATGTAAGTGTAGCAAAATGCTTGTGCTTGTAGTTCCAACAGTGCAGTAATATCCAATAAGTAATCTAACAATTCCCCAACAACTACCTAATGGACACAAATCTAAAGGGATGGAATAAGAATATGAATATATGTAAGAGCGGCATAGGCAAGATGCAATAGATGGTATAAGATACAGTATAAACATATACCTGTATGTATGAAGGTGTGTTTCTTCATGTCTGACTTCTGGTGGAACCTCTTGCCACAGTACTGGCAGGGGTAGGGCCTGGTGTCAGAGTGGATGAGCAGGTGGGTGGACAGGGTGGAGGAGCGCTTGAATACCTTCCCACACTCCTTACAGCTATAGCTACGCTCCTGGAACACACACATTCACAGAGATGTGGTCAGGATTTTGCCATTTAGTATGCCATTTAGTATGTTTATATAGTTTGTGTTGGGAAGTGGAGAGACCTCCACCAATGTACTTCTGCCGGATATACCTTTCGTCTTCCGTACGTGCCCAGAGCTTGTTTGAACTCGTAGGGGTGCTCTGGGGCTTTGGCTGATGTGGCCAATGGGACTGCATGCACGCATGTACATGACCTGAGTAAATGAGTCTTCAGTACAGCTCCTGAGTACAAGACCTGAGAAAGGAGAAAGCTAAGAGTAACAGAAGATGTAGCTCATACTCCCAGAGATGTCAACCATATTCAACACAATTACCCCTTACAGCCTCAATTCTCACATCAAACAAATCTATTATGTAATTTTCTGACATGTCACAGAGCCCTGTCGAGTACATTTTTCACCACTCTACTGTCAATCTTGTCTCAGGTCACAAACACCAAACAGTATCTCCTTTACTCTATTTTAGTCAAGCCTGAAGGTGTTTGCATGGTTTGGAACCACACAATTTTGGTCGATACACCCTACAAGGGCGGATGTGCTGTTCTGATTATATTGTAATTCCTGAACCTTGCTGGTTCTTCTTACCTTTTCACAGAGGGGGCATGGGCTGGTGGAATTGAGGTCCATATGTGGCCTGTGGCTCAGTAAGACATGGACCAGTTTCTCCAGCTCCCTCTCTCTGTCAGGACCCCGGGGCCAGTGTGGGTACCAGGGCAGGGCAGACTCGGAAGGCTCCACACCATCGTACCCTCCGGTTTCTGTGGAATAAGTGGCATACTAGTAGATTTAGTTTGAAATAAAAAAAGTATTTTTGATTTGATAAAGATAGTTATGACAATCAAATTGAGGCAACTTGAAGTGTTTAATGCGATGCAATACAAATAAATACAAATATCTACATCTACTTATTTATTATTTACAATAAATAGAGTGTAGAGCCATAAAGTCAGGATCCGTCGGATACCTGCAGACTTGCTGGTCCAGAGGTCAGCTGGCGAGGTGCTGTGTGGTCTGGTTGCCATGGCGTCCCAGCTAGGACAGGGGTAGTCCAGGGTGTCCTTGACTTCTGACCCTGAGTACAGGTTGCCCTGGTCCTCCTGGAAGGGGCTCCGATGTGGGGACCTTACTTCCTGCCACGCCCTGTTCTGCCTGTCGTGATGATTTGTATGAGGTTGTGGCTGGTCAGGGTTTGTGTGTCTGGTGCCTTTAGAGAAGCAAGGGGGATGAGACCCTGGTCTCTTACTCTTGACCAGGAATGAGCGAGGCATGACAGAACTGAGGCAAGGGGAAGGTGCAGAGCGTGAGAGAGATAAATACCTACAGAACAGACAAGAGACGAGGGGTCATTCGAAATTTACTCACAACTTAATGACAGATTCTTTGACAAAGTGTTCCTCTGTACTAAAGAACAACAACGAACTAATATCATTTATAGATTTTTTATTTAATTTTTCTACAAATACCAATGCCCTAAAGACATACATTGAGCATACTAAACAACACCTTCCTAATATTGAGTTGCACTCAATTTGTCGGAGAATGGACTCTATAAGGTGTAGAAAGCATCCCACAGGAATGCTGGCCCATGTTGACTCCAATGCTTCCCACAATTGTGTCCTTTAGGTACTGAACCATTCTTGATACACACGGCAAACTGTTGAGTGTGAAAAACCCAGTAGCCTTGCAGTACTTTACACAACCGGTGCACCGGTCCTTCTACCATACCCTGTTCAAAGGCACTTAAATGTTTTGTCTTGTCCATTCACCCTCTGAATGGCACATATAAACAATCCATGTCTCAATTGTCTCATGGCTTCTTTAACCTGTCTCCCCCCCTTCATCTACACTAATTGAAGTGACATCGTTAAGGGATCATAGCTTTCACCTGGATTTACCTGGTCACTCTACTGTATGTCATGAAAAAAGAACATGTTCCTAATATTTTGTACACTCAGTATATTTATCCACAGAATCATTCACCTCACTTATAGAATTTCTGGAGAATGTGAAATGTGTTTGGATCGTAATGACATTTTGCTGCAATTAAGTAATGGACATAAAATAGTTTGATATATAAATATGTGTTTCTGCTGTAAGAGATAGCGAAATTAGAGATAATACATTTTTTGATAACATTAACTTTCATTAATGAATTTTCCACGTAATGTAACAAAGTCATTCACCAAATTTTGAATAATATATTATCTCTAAAAATTGCTTTGTGAAAATATACAGATTGGCACACATTTACACACATCACACTTATAGTAAGCTGTAATGTCACTCATGTTGCTCTGAGTTAGCATTCCTTATCTTCGTATGTAAATGTCAAACACACACACCTGTTGATAAATATTCAGTTAAAATGCCAAAGCCTGTGGTTTGGGTAAGAAATGCATCATGGCCACCTGCACACTGTTTTAAAAACCCATTTCAAAAGCAGTTCTTTCTCTGAGGATCCTACTCCGGCATTGTTTTAGAGTCAAGCAATTCAAACTGAAATCTCACCATCTGTTGTGATATATACATTTTGAGCTTTTTACTAAATAGATCTACGTCTCTATAAGTTTTCAAACGTTTCTAAATATGACATATGTAACCAAATCATTCATAAAATAGCATACAATCCTAACATATAATGCAAACAAATTACAAATGCAACATATTTCCTTTGCAATTCTCCCAATGATATTCACAATTCTACACATTATCAGAATAGATTTTTTTACCATTGATCACCTAGCTGTATATTAATAAACGACACAAACTTTTGCAAAAACAATAACCTATTTTGGTCAGTTTTCAGTCACGCTCAATCCTAAAAATATGATTGCTCGTCAGTTAAAAGTATTAAAATGATTTATATCTGCACTGAATTGATCCTCAAATTCAATAAAAATCATGCTAAACATTAAACACCAATCTCATATTATAAAGTTGAAATCTGGAGAGAGGCTGAATTCTTTAACTTACCACTTGTATGCACAGTTGAATCTGGAGTGGTTGCAATCTCTTTGGTGTCGGTAACATCCCCTTTTCTTTACCCCCTCACCCATTAACTGATGACATGACAGAAAACAATTGATTTGGTTTGATATTGAAGCAGTTGCTGAACAAAGGATTGTGGGAAAGCTCAACAAACAACAAACCCACCAGCCTTTACAGTGCATTCGAAGTCTATACCTCAGCGTACAATTCAAAGCATTTACCTAAAGGCTAGAAATTACAAATGTTAATCTGTTAAACTCATACTGTAACATTAATTTGGCTCTTACACACATAACTACAGTATGTGACAATGATACAGAACATTGGTTATTTTTCAAGATGTATTCTAATCTACACCAGAGATTTTCTAATCAGAAATAGTCTATCAGCTAGATAAACTGTTTTTCTTTGTTTTAGTTTTTGATTGAATAAAACAAATCTGATATTTCCAGTTGTTAACCAACTTCTGTAATGGAAACATGTGCTCGGTGTTCAGCTTGTTGTTCGCATCCTGCCTGTTGTCTTACCTCTAGAGAGGACTGATCCTGCTACCGTACACAAGAAAGGACCAAGCACATATCCAAACATGTCCATCTTGGTCGTCTGAGAGTCAATGTTCTATGCTACTGAATCACAGGTAACTTTTAGATACCGGTAGCAACAGCCTGACTGAGGGTAGGAAGTGTGTACATTAAGGTCACTTGATTGTGCTTAAATACCTTAGTCTCACGTACAAATAGGGACCTTACTTTAACCATGTAATCTTGCTATGTGAGATTATTGACACACACATCACTGGTGTCTATACAGTGTGTAATGTGTATAGTACACAACCCACACAACTCTCTTCCTGTGACTGAGGTAATTTAGGAAATAGAGAAAATAGAAACACTCTCCAACACTAGAACAAAGGTGAAAAGAGCTGCTAGAAGATGACAGGATTTTACTAATCAAGTGAAGTCAAGAAGTGAGATGGCAAAGATAACTGTATTACAGCTGATATCCATTGAATTACAGAGAAACCACATTGGAGATCACTGTATGACTCAGCACATGACACCTTAGATTGAAACAGGTCAGAGGCCCTCAGAACAGCCTCAATTAATTGGGGCATGGATTCTACAAGGTGTCGAAAGTGTTTCACAAGGACGCTGACCCATGTTGACTCTCATGTGGACCATTCTTGATACACACAGGAAACTACTTCAAAAACCCAGCAGCGTTGCACTTCTTGATGGAAACCGGGGTCGCCTGACACCTACTACTATACCCCATTCAAAGGCACTTAAATGTTTTGTCTTGCCTATTCACTCTCTGAATTTCACACGTACACAATCCATGTCTCACCTGTCTCTAGACTTAAAAATCCTTCTTTAACCTGTCTCCTCCTCGTCATCTACACTAATTGAAGTGGATTTAACATGTGACATCAATAAGAGATCATAGCTTTCACCTGGATTCACCTGGTCAGTCTATGTCATTGAAAGAGCAGGTGTTCTTAATGTTTTGTACACTCATTGTATTGTATCCTGTGAGCAGCAGACAGTGGAGTTGAGTGTACCACTGTCTTGATGTTCTGGAGTGGAGCTTGGCAGAGCGCTGTGGTTACTGTGGCGGGGGGCTGGCAACCTTCTCCCCAGGGTTTCAGGGAGTGCAGGCGGGGGGGGGGGGCAGGTTGTTGAGACGGAGTGGTAGGCTCGGTGGGTTTGTGTCTCGTCTCAGATGGGGGGTTCAGGGGCTTCTCTTCATACATCCGTCCCTCTGCTCCCCTGCTGCTGCTCCTGTCTTTCTAGGAACCTGAATCTTGGGGTCTGGGGTGGAGGGTGGAGGGGGGAGGGGTTTTGGTAGGGGGGAGGGGGTTATGGCTGGTTGGCATTTAGTGTACTTTTCCTTTCTTTGTTTTTGTCTCACCTGTTCTGCTTTCCACTGTGATATGTTCCCTTGCGTTCAAGTATGCTCCTGGCTCTGAGCTCCAATGAAGCAGTCTGTATAAGGCTTGGTTATGAAATCAGCATCACAAGCACGAATGAAGCGACAGGTGAGGATGCAAACACAAGACTCTCTCTGGTTAGAGAGCGACCTGGGGTTGGACTCAACCAGTGAATACACAATGTTAGGATGCGGTCTAGGTGCCGTGGTCCCCCTCATTTATCACAACTGATCAAATTTTCCATGGCTCCCAATCTTGTTGGAAGGATATGTGCCTAGTAGAGAGTACGTGGCTGAAAACCTACTGTTCAACTCCCAGTGTGTTAAATCTGCTCCTGCCACGCCCTCTACCGCTCATCCTGTGTCTTCTTGACCTGCCACTACTCCCCCAATGCTCTCTCTCTCTCTCCCTCTCTCTCTCTCTCTCTCTCTCTCTCTCTCTCTCTCTCTCTCTCTCTCTCTCTCTCTCTCTCTCTCTCTCTCTCTCTCTCTCTCTGTGTGATTGTGTGGGCAGAGACAGGTGTGCTGGAGTCAGAGCAGATCCCCACCAGCTGCAACCTGTTCCATAATCAAGACCTCTACAAATATTCAGCCCTGCCACTTATACGCTGCCAGATTGTAATCTCTGCTCAGTCAGTCTACGTTTCTAGATGTTTGTTCCTGTTTAGATCCTGTTATCCTGTTGTGCCTGTTTTCCCTTGCCCGCTCTGACTCTGGTCCCTGTCTCCAGTCCCACGTCAGTCCTGCTACCCTGCCCTGGATCTCCCACTCTACTGCTCCCTTGGATTCCCCTCCGGACCTGCTTACCCTGTCCCAACACCTCTCGCTCCAGCCTCAGCCTCCGCACCTGGTTTCCTGCAACCCGCCCAAGCTTCCCCTGGCCTGCGCTCCATCTTCCCTGTGTTTCAATAAATATCTTGGTTACCTCATCCCAGTCTCCTCGCCCTCGTCTGCTCTTGGGTTCACCTGTTCCGCTCTGTGTAACAGTATGATCTGGCCAGAGAGATGAGCTCAGCAGACTCAGATCCTCTCCACCAAACCCTCGCCGGCCAAGGCGCCCTGCTCGTGCAACATCACCAAGCCCTGAAAACCCTTCTGGAGCACGTCACATAGTTTTCATGGAGCCTTTTGGACCTGCAGGGCCGAACTTTCGCCCAGAGCTCGCAACCAGCCCCTAGTTCTTCTCCTCCGCTCCTTGAGCCGTTTGTTCCGTCCCCCGAGCGCTATGATGACAACCTTGCAGCTTGCAGAGCCTTTTTGGTACAATGTTCACTGTTATACGCCCAACAGCCCTATGCTTATGCTAGCGAACGGGCCAAGATTTCCTTCCTGATTGGGAGCCTCTGTGGAGCAGCGCTTTCTTGGGCCACAACTGTGTGGGAGAAACTGTCCCACTTCTGCTCCTCCTGCTCCAGCTTCATGGAGGTGATGAGGGGAGTCTTCGACCACCCTGTCTGCGGTAAGGATGCCGCTAAGCAACTCCTGTCCCTCTGTCAAGACTCCCATAGTGTCGCTGAGATGGCGATTGAGTTTTGCACCCTCGCCACTGAGAGCAGCTGGAATGAGGAGGCCCTTCAGCGAGTCAATACACGAGGCACGAGGCACGCTTCTTCACCAAACTAGATCTCAGGAGCGCTTACAACTTGGTGCGTATCAGGGATGGAGACAGTTCAGTACGACCTCAGGACATTATGAGTACCTCGAGTACCTCATCATGCCGTACGGGTTGATGAATGCTCCATCAGTCTTCCAAGCCTTTGTAGATGAGATTTTCAGGGACCGGCACGGGCAGGGTGTAGTGGAGTATATTTATTTGGTCAGGTAGTGGCTCCCATTACCTCACTGCTGAAGGGGGGACTGATACGTTTGCAGTGGTCAGCTGAGGCAGACAGGGCTTTTGGTCACCTGAGGGCTCTGTTTACTTCAGCTCCCGTGCTGGACCATCCGCATCCCTCTTTGTCATTCATAGTGGAGGTGGACGCGCCCAAGGCTGGGATAGGAGCCGTGCTCTCTCAGCACTCGGGTACGCCACCGAGCGAAACTATGACGTCGGGGACCGGGGGCTGTTGGCTGTTGTCAAGCCTTTGAAGGCATGGAGACATTGGCTTGAGGAGGCTAAACACCCTTTTCTCATCTGGACTGACCACCGCAATCTGGAGTACATCCATGCAGCGAGGAGACTGAACCCTCGCCAGGCAAGGTGGGCCATGTTTTTCACCCGTTTTGTTTTCACCCTTTCTTACAGACCAGGTTCCCAGAACATGAAGGCACATGCACTGTCCCGGCTGTATGACACAGAAGAGCGGCCCATGGATCCCACCCTCATACTCCCGGCCTCCTGCCTGGTAGTGTGGGAGCTGGACGCGGACATTGAGCAGGCGCTAAGTGCAGAGCCCACTCCCCTCCAGCGTCCCGCTGGGCGTCTGCACGTTCCGTCTGCTGTCCGTGACCGGCTGATCTATTGGGCCCACACGTCACCCTCCTCTGGTCATCCAGGCATTGGTCGGACAGTGTGCTGTCTGAGTGGGAAGTACTGGTGGCCCACTTTGGCTAAGGACGTGAGGGTTTATGTTTCCTCCTGCTCGGTGTGCGCCCAGTGTAAGGCTCCTAGGCACCTGCCCAAAGGTAAGCTACACCCCTTGCCCATTCCACATCCGCCTTGGTCGCACCTGTCAGTGGATTTCCTTACAGGCCTTCCTCCCTCACAGGGTAACACCACGATCCTGGTCGTTGTGGACCATTCTTCTAAATCCTGTCGTCTCCTCCCTCGGCCCGGTCTCCCTACGGCCCTACAGCCTGTGGAGGCATTGTTTACACACGTCTTCCAGCACTACGGGGTGCCTGAGGACATAGTGTCTGATCGGGGTCCCCAGTTCACTTTGAGGGTCTGGAGGGTGTTCATGGAACGTCTGGGGGTCTTGATCAGCCTTACCTCGGGTTTTCATCCTGAGAGTAATGGGCAGGTGGAGAGAGTTAACCAGGATGTGGGTGGGTTTCTGAGGTCTTATTGCCAGGACCGGCCGGGGGAGTGGGCGGCGTTTGTGCCCTGGGCAGAGATGGCCCAGAACTCGCTCCGCCACTCCGCCACTCCTCCACTAACCTCTCCCCCTTCCAGTGTGTACTGGTGTATCAGCCAGTTCTGGCTCCTTGGCATCAGAGTCAGACCGTGGCTCCTGTGGTGGACGACTGGTTCCGGTACGCAGAGGAGACATGGGACGCCGCCCATGTTCACCTTCAGCGCGCCGCGCTGCGCCAGAAAACCAGTACAGACCATCACCGCAGTGAGGCCCCGGTGCGAACACCGGGTTTGGCTCTCGACCCGCAACCTGCCCCTCCGCCTGCCCGGCCGGAAGCTGGGTCCGCAGTTTGTGGGGCCATTTAAAGTCCTGAGGAGACTTAACGATGTGAGTTATAGGTTACAGCTTCCCCCCAATTACCGTATTAACCCCTCGTTCCATGTGTCTCTCCTCAGGCCGGTGGTGGCTGGCCCGCTCAAGGAGTCTGAGGTGCGGGAGGTTCCTCCGCCCCCTTTGGACATCGAGGGGGCCCCGGCGTACTCCGTTCGTTCCATACTGGATGCGAGGTGTCGGGCGAGGGGCCTTCAATACCTCCTGGACTGGGAGGGGTACGGTCCGGAGGAGAGATGCTGGGTTCCGGTGGAGGACGTGTTGGACCCTTAAATTCTACAGGAGTTTCACCGTCTCTGTCCGGATCGCTCTGCACCTCACCCTCCGGGTCGTCCCCGAGGCCGGTGTCGGCGCGCTGCTGGAGCCACGTGTCAAGGGGGGGGTGAGATACTGTCACGACTTCCACCGAAGTCGGTCCCTCTCCTTGTTCGGGCAGCGGTCTTCTAACCATCGACGATCCACCTTTAATTTTCCATTTGTTTTGTCTTGTTTTTCCCACACACCCGATATGCATTCCCTCATTACATGTCGTGTATTTAACCCTCTGCTCCCCCCATGTCTGTGTGTGTACTTGTTTATTATCAGGTTGGGACTCTTCTGGCTGGTTTACGCCGGGTTATATTTTACACCTGTGCTTTTTGACAGCCTGTACCTTGTTATTTTTGTACTTACTGCTGCCTCACTTGTTCTGAGGGCAATTATTTTTCATATATTGCCTCAGTAAAGTGCCTTGTCCACTCATCTCTGCTCTCCTGCGCCTGACTTCCAATGCACCAGCTACACTCACACCTTGACACCCATGATGTGAATACTTGCATACTATTGTTTGTACAGATGAACATGGTATCTTCAGGCATTTGGAAATTGCTCCCAAGGATGAACCAGACTTGTGGAGGTCTACAATTTTGTTTCTGGGGTCTTGGCTGATTTCTTTTAATTTTGCCATGTGGTCAAGCAAAGAGGCACTGAGTTTGAAGGTAGGCCTTGAACTATATCCACAGGTATTACCTCCAATTGACTCAAATGATGTCAATTAGCCTGTTAGAAGCTTCTAAAGCCATGGCATCATTTTCTGTTATTTTCCAAGCTGTATAAAGGCACAGTCAACTTAGTGTATGTAAACTTTTGACCCACTGGAATTGTGATACAGTGAGTTATAAATGAAATAATCTGTCTGAAAACAATTGTTGGAAAAATGACTTGTGTCATGCACAAAGTAGATGTCCTAACCAACTTGCCAAAACTATAGCTATATGTGTTTTAATGACCTAAGTGTATGTAAACTTCCGACTTCAACTGTACGTACCGTTTCGAGATGGTGAGTAAACACCAGTCCTCACTTTCTGACTCTGTCTCTTTCTCTGTCTCTGTGTGTGTGGGTGGAGACAGGTGTGCTGGAGTCATAATCAAGACCTCTACAAATACTCAGCCCTGCCACTTCCACGCTGCCAGATCGTAATCTCTGCTCAGTCAGTCTACGTTTCCAGCCGTTCGTTCCTGTTTAGATCCTGTTGTGCCTGTTTTCCCTTGCCTGACGCGGTTTTCCTTTCCTCTACAGTTCTGCCCGCTCTGACTCTGGTCCCTGTCTCCAGTCCCACGTCTCATCAGTCCTGCTACTCTGTCCTGGATCCCCCACTCTACTGCTCCCTTGGATTCTCATCTGGACCTGCTTACCCTGTCCCAACAACTCTCTCTCCAGCCTCAGCCTCTGCACCTGGTTTCCTGCAACTACCTTGGATACCTCATCCCAGTCTCCTCGTCTGAGTCTGCTCTTGGGTTCACCTGTTCTGCTCTGCGTAACACTGTGGTTTACTGCTGCAAATGTCTATTCCTACATAGCCCTCCCAATCCGGCAAGAATATGAAATATGCTTTTTCTCAAACAACCCCCTACGCCAGTTTCACCTCAAAGCAAATGTACATGAGCAGAATTGGAGTGACTGGGAAGTGGAGTCTGCATTCAACGTGGATGAGAAGACTATAATGGTAATTTTTGGACAGGAAGAGTCTCTGACCATGACATAGAACTGTATCTGCAACAATACTGCACTCTCCTTCAGCTTGCCTTAAAACCAGTATGTTATGGGCTAAGGAGGTACAAGGTCCAGACCAAGAGAGGAACAGATGGTGAAGCTGTAGAGATATCCAACAACATCATGCTGGGGCCACACAGCTGCAGAATCTTCTGCCCAGGACAGACCACCCGCTGTCTGTAAAGCCAGTGACCACCAGTTGAAGGATTGCAAGACTGTCAAGTTATGGAGATGCAGTGAGTTCAACCACAAGTCCAGAGAGTGCACAAATGAAAGCAAGTGAACACTCTGCAATGGTGATGGGTACACCTACTTCAACTGTCCACAAGCCTACAGCAACAGAGCAAAGGATGGTGGAAGGGGAGCAGAACCTGAAGCTCAACCACTAACTCAGCCAGCAGACAAGCCCGATGACCTCCAGATCCCTCCCTCCCCTAACAAGCTGAGCAGCAGAGTGGTGAGGCGGAGGAGGACTAGGGAGCAGAGAGAGTTGAGGAAGAAGGGGACAAGGGAGCGGAGAGAGTTGAGGAAGAAGGGGACAAGGGAGCGGAGAGAGTTGAGGAAGAAGGGGACAAGGGAGCGGAGAGAGGTGAGGAAGAAGGGGACAAGGGAGCGGAGAGAGGTGAGGAAGAAAGGGACTAGTTAACAGAGAGAAGTGAAGAGGTGAAACAACACGAACCTGAGTGCAACAGCCAGTCTTGCAGTCAGTCTGACAGCACACCAGAGAACAAGTGACGAGGAGAACGATGACAGCTTTGAGTCTGCCAGTGAAGAGCCATCCTAAGACTCTCCCCATCTTGATGACACAGGTCCTTCAGCAGTCAGGTCCACTCAAATGGAAGCTCATGATGACGACCCACCAAACCATGCCAGTAGTCCGGCCACCTAACACCTCCCTCCCTGGTGGCTACCCACCTCTGATTTAAAAAGACTGCTCTAAATGAGTACCCTAAAATAGACTGCATACAAGCAAAACTTAATCAATAATTACAGGACTTTTTATTATCATTATTTATTATGATTATCTCTAATGACCAACAAATGTAAGTATTTTTTAAATGTGTGCCTTCTATTTTGCAATGTGTATTTAAAAATATTGTCAACTCATGAATTGTATTAATTATTGATTGAAAATAGATACTTAATTAAGATTATATTCAAACTAAAAAAGCAAAAAGATATGATGCAAAACAACTTGTCTGTTTCTAACAAACAAGAAAATAAACAGTATTTTTTTCTATAGCTGGGTGTGAGGCCAGATAAGTTAGTGCTGGGCCCAGCCCAATGTCACTGACTGTTGTGGTTTTAACACATCAACCAGAGATGGCCTTAAGCTCTCCCAGAGACACAAACAAATGAATACATACACACACATACCACACGTTATTGTGCATCTGCAAGCAGGCAAAGTCCAATGCAAACAGGCAAAGTCACATACACATGTGCATGCATACAGTGCACACACTCACAAACGTGAACCGTCCCACACAGGCATAAAGTCACACAGGCAACACCATTCAGGACACACCCTTGAAGATGTACAAACAGTAAAACAGTAAAGACGTCCAAATTCTGTAAACAAAATCGTCCGATACAGAATAGAGGAGAAACAATAGGCGTTTTCACACGAGCACATTTTCTCTGCATGGGGCAACCACAGGAGGAAATCATCTAATGAAAAAAAACGCCTTTCGCTGATAGCATCAAGGAGTCTGAATTTACCTCACTAATCACACATTACCACACATTACCACACATTACCACACATTACCACACATTACCACACATTACCACACATTACCACACATTAATCAATAAAACATATCCAACAAATGAACATGCAAAGAGAGTAAGAGGGAGAGAGACGGAGATGGTCAGAGGGCTGCCGTCAGCAGTAGGCCATGATTACAGCTGGCTGTGTGTATCTCTGTATATGTGGTTGGTTGGTGGCTGTGGTTTCAGTCAGGGGGCTGGGTGTACTTTCTCATGGCCCACATCTTCTTTTTCTCTGTCACCAACAGGACTCGCACCCCCACCCACCCATCTCACACATTCATTTCCCCTCTTTCTCTTTCTCACACATTGCATGGCAAAGGGTGAGAAGGTGAGTGAGAGGACAGGAGCTTGTGACTACTCTAGATTGAGAGAACAACAAAAAAACGAACCGTGGTATAAAAATAGATTACATTCGCTGAAGAGGTCTCCTGGCCACGCCCACTACCAGACATCTCTTGACACATCTATGTGTCATGGCTGCTCCATAGCTCAGCCTTCCTGTTATATTCTCTCTCTCTAAATCTTTCTTCATGGCATTTCACTCTGTTTCTAGTCTTGTGTATATGGCCTAGAAGCCGATCACGTGATGCTACTCTCTCTCTTACTATGGAAGGATAGTGGGAGGTCAGGGGGTGTGAGAACTCTGAAACTCTATGGTACCCAAGGCATTCATACATCCCTGTACACTACATTACAGTATAATAACCTAACACCACCACCACATGGAAATGTCATGTATACTAATTGGTTTAGCATTTATCATCTGTCATACTGTAGATGAGTGAAGAGGGGGTGACTGCTCTGCGTGGTCCCATCTTAACACTTCCCCTCATTCACAGTGAAGATATCAGTCATAGTGTTAAAAAGCACTTGTCTCAATGTCACGAATCTCGCTCATCTTGATCCAGCAAAAGTGTTATGAGATCACAAAAAGGCACTTATATTTTGGCCGTTGATGGTAGTAAAACGATGTACAGTACCTTCAGAAAGTGTTTACACCCCTTGACTTTCTCAACCTTTTGTTGTGTGACAGCCTGCATATAAAATGGATTACAGTGGTATTTTGTGTCACTGATTTACACACAATACCCCATAATGTCAAAGTGGAATTATGTTTTTAGATATTTTTTACACATTACTTAAAAATGAAAAGCTGTCATGTCTTGAGTCAATAAGTATTCAACCTCTTTGTTATGGCAAGCCTTCATATGTTCAGGAATAATAAGTTGCATAGACTCAGTCTGTGTGCAATAATAGTGTTTAACATATTTGTCAATGACTACCTCATCTCTGTACCCCACACATACAATTATCTGTAAGGTCCCTCAGTCGAGCAATGAATTTCAAGGACAGATTCAACCACAAAGACCAGGGAGGTTTTCCAATGGCTTTGCAAAAAAGGGCACCTATTGGTAGATGGATAAAAATAAAACAGACACTGAATGTCATGTTTGTCATTTATTATCTTGTCTTGTCCCTGTGCTTCCCATGCTATTCGTTTCCCTCTGCTGGTCTTATTTGGTTCTTTCCCTCCTTCTAGCCCTCTCTCTCCCCCTCCCTCTCTCACTCTCTCGCTCTCTCTTCTCTCTATCGTTCCGTTCCTGCTCCCAGCTGTTCCTATTCCCCTAATCATCATTTAGTCTTCCCACACCTGTTCCCGATCCTTTCCCCTGATTAGAGTCCCTATTTATTCCTTTGTGTTCCGTTCCTGTCCCGTCGGTTCCTTGTATTGTATTCACCATGCTGTGATTGCGTTTCGCCCTGTCCTGTCGTGTTTTTGCTATGATTGTGTATCGCCCTGTCCTGTCGTGTTTTTTGCCTTCATCAGATGCTGCGTGTGAGCAGGTGTCTCTGTCGACTACGGCCTGCGCCTACCAGCGACCTGCAGTCTGTGGCCGCTTCTCCAGTTGTTTCCCTCTACAAGTCTAGAGGATTTCTGTTATTCCGTTTTGGACTTTAATAAACTCTGTTTCTGTTAAGTCGCTTTTGGGTCCTCTTTCACCCGCATGACGGAAGGAACCGACCAAGGAATGGACCCAGCGACTTCAGACGCTCGTTACACTGCCGTCGAGATCCAAGGAGCCATGCTCGGCAGACACGAGCAGGAATTGTCCGCTGCTCGCCATGCCGTGGAGAACCTGGCCGCTCAGGTTTCCGACCTCTCTGGACAGTTCCAGAGTCTACGTCTCGTGCCACCTGTTACTTCCTGGCCTGCCGAGCCTCCAGAACCTAGGGTTAATAACCCACCTTGCTACTCCGGGCAGCCCACTGAGTGCCGCTCCTTTCTCACGCAGTGTGAGATTGTGTTCTCTCTCCAACCCAACACATACTCTAGAGAGAGAGCTCGGGTTGCTTACGTCATTTCACTCCTTACTGGCCGGGCTCGAGAATGGGGCACAGCTATCTGGGAGGCAAGGGCTGATTGCTCTAACAAATTCCAGAACTTTAAAGAGGAGATGATTCGGGTTTTTGACCGTTCAGTTTTTGGTGGGGAGGCTTCTAGGGCCCTGGCTTCCTTATGCCAAGGTGAACGGTCCATAACGGATTATTCCATTGAGTTTCGCACTCTTGCTGCCTCTAGTGAGTGGAACAGCCGGCGCTGCTCGCTCGTTTTCTGGAGGGACTCCACGCAGTGGTTAAGGATGAGATTCTCTCCCGGGAGGTTCCTTCAGATGTGGACTCTTTGATTGCTCTCGCCATCCGCATAGAACGACGGGTAGATCTTCGTCACCGGGCTCGTGGAAGAGAGCTCGCATCAACGGTGTTTCCCTGCTCCGCATCGCAACCATCTCCCTCCTCTGGCTTTGAGACTGAGCCCATGCAGCTGGGAGGGATTCGCATCTCGAATAAGGAGAGGGAACGGAGGATCACCAACCGCCTGTGCCTCTATTGCGGAGTTGCTGGACATTTTGTTAATTCATGTCCAGTAAGAGGCCAGAGCCCATCAGTAAGCGGAGGGCTACTGGTGAGCGCTACTACTCAGTCCTCTTCATCTAGATCTTGTACTACTATGTCGGTCCATCTACGCTGGACCGGTTCGGGTGCTACATGCAGTGCCTTGATTGACTCTGGGGCTGAGGGTTGTTTCATGGACGAAGCATGGGTTCGGAAACATAACATTCCTTTCAGACCGTTAGACAAGCCTACGCCCATGTTTGCCTTAGATGGTAGTCATCTTCCCAGTATCAAATTTGAGACACTACCTTTAACTCTCACAGTATCTGGTAACCACAGTGAGACTATTTCTTTTTGATTTTCCGTTCACCGTTTACACCTGTTGTTTTGGGTCATCCCTGGCTAGTATGTCATAATCCTTCTATTAATTGGTCTAGTAATTCTATCCTATCCTGGAACGTTTCTTGTCATGTGAAGTGTTTAATGTCTGCCATTCCTCCCGTTTCTTCTCTCCCTACTTCTCAGGAGGAACCTGGCGATTTGACAGGAGTGCCGGAGGAATATCATGATCTGCGCACGGTCTTCAGTCGGTCCCGAGCCAACTCCCTTCCTCCTCACCGGTCGTATGATTGTAGTATTGATCTCCTTCCAGGGACCACGCCTCCTCGAGGTAGACTATACTCTCTGTCGGCTCCCGAACGTAAGGCTCTCGAGGATTATTTGTCTGTGTCTCTTGACGCCGGTACCATAGTGCCTTCTTCTTCTCCGGCCGGGGCGGGGTTCTTTTTTGTTAAGAAGAAGGACGGTACTCTGCGCCCCTGCGTGGATTATCGAGGGCTGAATGACATAACGGTTAAGAATCGTTATCCGCTTCCCCTTATGTCATCAGCCTTCGAGATTCTGCAGGGAGCCAGGTGCTTTACTAAGTTGGACCTTCGTAACGCTTACCATCTCGTGCGCATCAGAGAGGGGGACGAGTGGAAAACGGCGTTTAACACTCCGTTAGGGCATTTTGAGTACCGGGTTCTGCCGTTCGGTCTCGCCAATGCGCCAGCTGTTTTTCAGGCATTAGTTAATGATGTTCTGAGAGACATGCTGAACATTTTTGTTTTTGTCTATCTTGACGATATCCTGATTTTTTCTCCGTCACTCGAGATTCATGTTCAGCACGTTCGACGTGTTCTACAGCGCCTTTTAGAGAATTGTCTCTACGTAAAGGCTGAGAAGTGCTCTTTCATGTCTCCTCCGTTACTTTTCTCGGTTCCGTTATTTCCGCTGAAGGCATTCAGATGGATTCCGCTAAGGTCCAAGCTGTCAGTGATTGGCCCGTTCCAAGGTCACGTGTCGAGTTGCAGCGCTTTTTAGGTTTCGCTAATTTCTATCGGCGTTTCATTCGTAATTTCGGTCAAGTTGCTGCCCCTCTCACAGCTCTTACTTCTGTCAAGACGTGTTTTAAGTGGTCCGGTTCCGCCCAGGGAGCTTTTGATCTTCTAAAAGAACGTTTTACGTCCGCTCCTATCCTCGTTACTCCTGACGTCACTAGACAATTTATTGTCGAGGTTGACGCTTCAGAGGTAGGCGTGGGAGCCATTCTATCCCAGCGCTTCCAGTCTGACGATAAGGTTCATCCTTGCGCTTATTTTTCTCATCGCCTGTCGCCATCTGAGCGCAACTATGATGTGGGTAACCGTGAACTGCTCGCCATCCGCTTAGCCCTAGGCGAATGGCGACAGTGGTTGGAGGGGGCGACCGTTCCTTTTGTCGTTTGGACAGACCATAAGAACCTTGAGTACATCCGTTCTGCCAAACGACTTAATGCCCGTCAAGCTCGTTGGGCGTTGTTTTTCGCTCGTTTCGAGTTTGTGATTTCTTACCGTCCGGGTAGCAAGAACACCAAGCCTGATGCCTTATCCCGTCTGTTTAGTTCTTCTGTGGCTTCTACTGATCTCGAGGGGATTCTTCCTTATGGGCGTGTTGTCGGGTTGACAGTCTGGGGAATTGAAAGACAGGTTAAGCAAGCACTCACGCACACTGCGTCGCCGCGCGCTTGTCCTAGTAACCTCCTTTTCGTTCCTGTTTCCACTCGTCTGGCTGTTCTTCAGTGGGCTCACTCTGCCAAGTTAGCTGGTCATCCCGGTGTTCGAGGCACTCTTGCGTCTATTCGCCAGCGCTTTTGGTGGCCGACTCAGGAGCGTGACACGCGCCGTTTCGTGGCTGCGTGTTCAGACTGCGCGCAGAAGAAGTCTGGTAATTTTTTTCTGCTTCTGCTCCTGGTCTTGCTGGGTCTCAGTCTGTTCCCTGCCATCGCATCTCTCCTGTTCTTGTCCCTGCCCTTGCTGTGTCTCAGTCTGTCCCTAGTTCTCATTTTTTTTTTTAGAGTAGTACCCTAGTTTCCCTTTTTATCGTTTTTCGTTACGGTCCTGAGGAGAGGAGTTGGGTTCTTTCTCGGGACGTGCTGGACCGTTTGATCTATGATTTCCTCCGTTGCCGCCAGTGTTCCTCCTCGAGAGCGCCAGGAGGCGCTCGGTGAGTGGGGGGGTACTGTCATGTTTGTCATTTATTATCTTGTCTTGTCCCTGTGCTTCCCATGCTATTCGTTTCCCTCTGCTGGTCTTATTTGGTTCTTTCCCTCCTTCTAGCCCTCTCTCTCCCCCTCCCTCTCTCACTCTCTCGCTCTCTCTTCTCTCTATCGTTCCGTTCCTGCTCCCAGCTGTTCCTATTCCCCTAATCATCATTTAGTCTTCCCACACCTGTTCCCGATCCTTTCCCCTGATTAGAGTCCCTATTTATTCCTTTGTGTTCCGTTCCTGTCCCGTCGGTTCCTTGTATTGTATTCACCATGCTGTGATTGCGTTTCGCCCTGTCCTGTCGTGTTTTTGCTATGATTGTGTATCGCCCTGTCCTGTCGTGTTTTTTGCCTTCATCAGATGCTGCGTGTGAGCAGGTGTCTCTGTCGACTACGGCCTGCGCCTACCCGAAGCGACCTGCAGTCTGTGGCCGCTTCTCCAGTTGTTTCCCCTCTACAAGTCTAGAGGATTTCTGTTATTCCGTTTTGGACTTTAATAAACTCTGTTTCTGTTAAGTCGCTTTTGGGTCCTCTTTCACCCGCATGACACTGAATATCTCGTTGAACATGGTGAAGTTATTAATTACACTTTGTGTGGTGTATCAATACACCCAGTCACTACAAAGATACAGGTGTACTTCCCAACTCAGTTTCCGGAGAGGACGGAAACCTCTCAGGGATTTCACCATGAGGCCAATGGTGACTTTAAAACAGTTACAGAGTTTAACAGCTGTGATAGGAGAAAACGGAGTATGGATCAACAACATTGTAGTTACTCCACAATACTAAACTAAATGACAGAATATATTCCAAATATTCCAAGACATGCATCCTGTTTGCAACAAGGCACTAAAGTAATACTGGAAACAATGTGGCAAATACATTTAAGTTTTGTCTAAATACAAAGACTAATGTTTGGGGCAACTACAAAACAACACAACACATTACTAAGTACCACTCTCCATAGTTTCAAGCATGGTGGTGGCTGCATCATGTTATGAGAATGCTTGTCATCGGCAAGGACTAGGGAGCTTTTTAAGATAAAATGAAATGGAATAGAGCTAAGCACAGGCAAAATCCTAGAGGAAAACTTGGTTCCGTCTAAATTCCAACAGACAGAGGGAGACAAATTCCCCTTTCAGCTGGACAATAACCTAAAACACAAGGCCAAATATACACCGGAGTTGCTTAACAAGACAACACTGAATGTTCCTGAGTGACCTAGTTACAGTTTTGACTTAAATCAACTTGAGAATCTGTGGCAAGACTTGAAAATGGCTGTCTAGCAATGATCAACAACAAACTTGACAGAGCTTGAAGTATTTTAAAAATAAATAATAGGCAGATATTGTACAATCCAGGTGTACAAAGCTCTTATAGACTTCTCATTTTTCTTCAATTTTGAAATTACACCGTATTTTGTGTAGATCGTTAACAAAAAATGACAATTAAATAAATGTTAAGCCCACTTTGTAACACAACAAAATGTAAAAGAAAAAAAGGCACTGTATCTCTGTATTCTAAACTCTGATGGAGTGGATCTCTATGTGTATGAAGGGACTGTTGTTTTGGCCAGGTGACTCGGGTCTCTGCTCTCTACCGCACATTGATGTTGAATGTGATATGTACAAATTGTAATATATTTCCTTCTAAAATAAAACATTATATAAAAACACTCTGATGGAGGGAAGTCCATTTACTGACACTAATACTCACAAGTGCACTCAAGCACTCACACACACACCCAAACACACGGGGTGGACGTGTGAAGCCTGTCACACACACCACACCCAAAACATCAGTCTCTCTTCCTCACACACATGAATAAGCAAACACAAACAAATAGCCAACACACCAAATAAACAGAGTATTTTGTATTCAACTGACTTTGCAGGTTTGTATAGAGACAATATCAACAAAAGAAATATCCTAAATTTGGGTGGGCATTCTAGTGTTCTATTTCTTTGTTGGCAGGGTATGGTTCCCAATCAGATGCAGCTGTCTATCGTTGTCTCTGATCGGAAATCATACTTAGGTAGCCTGTTTTCCACCCTTGTTTGTGGGAGCTTGTCTTTGTATAGTTGTTGTTTGGCGCTACAGAGCTTTACGTTCGTTACGTGTTTTTGGTGTCATTTGAAAATAAAGAAAAATGTATGCCTACCACGCTGCACCTTGGTCTCCTTCCAACGACGGATGTAACCCATTGACTGTAGTGTTCATATTTATGTCCTAATGACCACTACAGAAGACAATTTTGCAATTACAATAAAAGATAACTATATATATATTTTTAAATGTTCTTGGTAATGCTTTTTTTCACCCCAATCACCCCAAACACATATCTCAGGAGGATATTGAAAGCAGGTGCTTCCACACAGGTGTGGTTCCTGAGTTATTTAAGCAATTAACATCCCATTATGCTTATCGTGTATAAAAATGTTTCCCAGTTGCCCACTCGGGTGGTCTAATGCACTGTATCTCAGTGCTAGAGGCGTCACTACGGACCCTGGTTCTATTCCAGGCTGTGTCACAACCGGCCGTAATTGGCTCAGCGTCATCCATGTTAGGGTTTGGCCAAGGTAGGCTGTAATTGTAAACAAGAATTTGTTCTTGACTGACTTGCCTAGTTAAATAAAGGTTAAATACAATCAAGTACATTTGGGCTACCATGGCTAGAAGAAGAGATTTCAGTGACTTTAAAAGAGGGGTCTCAAATGAGCATAGAGGATTTAATAAAGGGTGTGTGTGTGTGTTTCAGTTACCAGATCTCAACCCAATTGAACACTTATGAAAGATTTGGAGCCTTGCATAAGACAGCATTTTCTACCAGCAGAAAAACACCAAATGATTGAATTTCTCATGTAAGAATGTTGTCGCATCCCTCCAATAGAGTTCCAGACACTTGTAGAATCTATGCCAAAGCTCATTAAAGCTGTTCTGGCAGCTCGTGGTGGCCCAACACCCTATTAAGACACTTTATGTTGGTGTTTACTTTATTCTGGCAGTTATCTGCATATAAGGATAGAGGTGAATTGGACATGCATTTAGAAGCACCAGCTTATCATATATACAGTGGGGAGAACAAGTATTTGATACACTGCCGATTTTGCAGGTTTTCCTACTTACAAATCATGAGGAGGTTTGTAATTTTTATCATAGGTACACTTCAACAGTGAGAGACAGAATCTAAAACAAAAATCCAGAGAATCACATTGTATGATTTTTAAGTAATTAATTAGCATTTTATTCCATGACATAAGTATTTGATACATCAGAAAAGCAGAACTTAATATTTGGTACAGAAACCTTTGTTTACAATTACAGAGATCATACGTTTCCTGTAGTTTTTGACCAGGTTTGCACACACTGCAGCAGGGATTTTGGCCCACTCCTCCATACAGACATTCTCCAGATCCTTCAGGTTTCGGGGCTGTCGCTGGGCAATACGGACTTTCAGCTCCCTCCAAAGATGTTTTATTGGGTTCAGGTCTGGAGACTGGCTAGGCCACTCCAGGACCTTGAAATGCTTCTTACGGAGCCACTCCTTAGTTGCCCTGACTGTGTGTATCGGGTCGTTGTCATGCTGGAAGACCCAGTCACGACCCATCTTCAATGCTCTTACCAAGGGAAGGAGGTTGTTGGCCAAGATCTTGCGATACATGGCCCCATCCATCCTCCCCTCAATATGGTGCAGTCTTCCTGTCCCCTTTGCAGAAAAGCATCCCCAAAGAATGATGTTTCCACCTCCATGCTTCCCGGTTGGGATGGTGTTCTTGGGGTTGTACTCATCCTTCTTCTTCCTCCAAACACAGCGAGTGGAGTTTAGACCGAAAAGCAATCATTTTTGTTTCATCAAACCACATGACCTTCACCCATTGCTCCTCTAGAATATCCGTATAGTCATTGGCAAACTTCAGACGGGCCTGGACATGCGCTGGCTTGAGCAGGGGGACCTTGCGTGCGCTGCAGGATTTTAATCCATGACGGCGTAGTGTGTTACTAATGGTTTTCTTTGAGACTGTGGTCCCAGCTCTCTTCAGGTCATTGACCAGGTCCTGCCATGTAGTTCTGGGCTGATCCCTCACCTTCCTCATGATCATTGATGCCCCACGAGGTGAGATCTTGCATGGAGCCCCAGACCGAGGGTGATTGACCGTCATCTTGAACTTCTTCCATTTTTAATAATTGCACCAACAGTTGTTGCCTTCTCACCAAGCTGCTTGCCTATTGTCCTATAGACCATCCCAGCCTTGTGCAGGTCTACAATTGTATCCCTGATGTCCTTACACAGCTCTGTTCTTGGCCATTGCGGAGAGGTTGGAGACTGTTTGATTGAGTGTGTGGACAGGTGTCTTTTATACAGGTAACAAGTTCAAACCGGTGCAGTTAATACAGGTAATGAGTGGAGAACAGGGGGGCTTCTTAAACAAAAACTAACAGGTCTGTGAGAGCCGGAATTCTTACTGGTTGGTAGGTGATCAAATACTTATGTCATGCAATAAAATGCAAATGAATTACTTAAAAATCATACAATGTGATTTTCTGGATTTTTGTTTTAGATTCTGTCTCTCACGAAAACCTGCAAAATCGGCAGTGTATCAAATACGTGTTCTCCCCACTGTAGGCAGAATAATCTGCACAATCCTCCTCTGTCTCTTACAGATGCGATTCACACTCTCATGAGATTTTCTCTCTCGACTTGACACATCCCTTTCACATCCGCTCTGGTTCCCATCATTGCAAGGTCACACCCATCCAGTCCCAGCATTGGTTTTTCTAACCTCTCTAGGCCATCACAAATAGACATACACACTAAGAAACACACCGCTGTGTACAATCGCTACATCATATTGGCCATCTCCCTCCATGTAGTTACTGTAAGCCTTCTAAAACTCCCCCTGACCCAGATACCACACACACACACCTGCAAAATGGAACAAATGGAAGTTTAATAACATCAAACAAATGGCAAATCCAAAAACACAATCCCATGCTGTTACTGCACAGTAGCCTACCTATGTGTGATCACCAGGACAAGACAATGGACCAAGAAATACATTTCCTCCCACATTCATTTAGTGACTCTTCAGCTTAGTTAGAAGCCTATAGTGGCGGTGCTTGACACTCTGGGAGTCTTTGCCTAATCATCAATGACCCCTGGTGGATATGGAGCATCAATGCATCTTATTGTGCATCTTATCATGTGTGTCAGTACTATCTATACATGAGAGTTTGTACACATTTAATCACCCCAGAATCAACCAAATAGAGATTTTATTTAGATTGACATCTTTGCTAGAGGCAAAATATACGCTCCAGTATGGAAAATAAGATATTATTGGGTTGGGGTGGATGACACACACACTGGGGTTGGGGTGGATGACACACAAACACTGGGGTTGGGGTGGATGACACACACACACTGGGGTTGGGCTGGATGACACACACACACTGGGGTTGGGGTGGATGACACACACACACTGGGGTTGGGGTGGATGACACACACACACTGGGGTTGGGGTGGATGACACACACACACTGGGGTTGGGGTGGATGACACACACACACTGGGGTTGGGGTGGATGACACACACACACTGGGGTTGGGGTGGATGACACACACACACTGGGGTTGGATGACACACACACACTGGGGTTGGGGTGGATGACACACACACACTGGGGTTGGGGTGGATGACACACACACACTGGGGTTGGGGTGGATGACACACACACTGGGGTTGGGGTGGATGACACACACACACTGGGGTTGGATGACACACACACACTGGGGTTGGGCTGGATGACACACACACACTGGGGTTGGGGTGGATGACACACACACACTGGGGTTGGGCTGGATGACACACACACACTGGGGTTGGGGTGGATGACACACACACACTGGGGTTGGGCTGGATGACACACACACACTGGGGTTGGGCTGGATGACACACACACTGAGGTTGGGGTGGATGACACACACACACTGTGGTTGGGCTGGATGACACACACACACTGGGGTTGGGCTGGATGACACACACACACTGGGGTTGGGCTGGATGACACACACACACTGGGGTTGGGCTGGATGACACACACACACTGGGGTTGGGCTGGATGACACACACACACTGGGGTTGGGCTGGATGACACACACACACTGGGGTTGGGGTGGATGACACACACACACTGGGGTTGGGGTGGATGACACACACACACTGGGGTTGGGCTGGATGACACACACACACTGGGGTTGGGGTGGATGACACACACACTGAGGTTGGGGTGGATGACACACACACACTGGGGTTGGGCTGGATGACACACACACTGGGGTTGGGGTGGACAGAGGATCCGTCTCATGCAGAAGGCATCTTGCCGTGAACCCGGAAGCGATACACACATGTGTAGTCCTGGTGACCCCAGTTGCTGAGGATACGGAGCTCCACATAGCGATACACACTGTTAGGGTTCTGAGAGAGAGAAGTCCACTGTTATAATCATTTTGACACTTTTATTATATCAGCCCGCCTGTTGCACAAACAATCACCCCAAAAGTTAAACTGCGTAAAGCAAAATGTAATTGGAATAATCTGTGTCAATGTCTGGAATCATGTTCTCTGTATCTCTACCATGTGTATCCCCACAGGGCACAGATGTCAAGTCAACGTCTATTCCACTTTGGTTCAACATAATTTTATTGAAATGACGTGGAAACAACGTTGCTTCAACCAGTGTGTGCCCTGTGGGTCTCTACCGTGTGTATCTCTAATATCTCTTTGTTAGTGTCTGACTCACAGGCAGTTTAAATGTCTGGATAGGATCCCCAGCCTGGTTAAACATGAAAGTCCCGAGCAGTGTTCCCTCTTCACTGTTAGTAGTCATGCCCTACACACAGAGAGAGAGAGAGAGAGAGAGAGAGAGAGAGAGAGAGAGAGAGAGAGAGAGAGAGAGAGAGAGAGAGAGAGAGAGAGAGAGAGAGAGAGAGAGAGAGAGAGAGAGAGAGAGAGAGAGAGAAAATGAAAGGCACTCAGCATAACACTCCAAAAACATTCCTGTGTGGTTCTGATCAAATACACAGGGGTCAGAGGTGACTCACGTAGACGGCGAAGTCCTTAGGAGCGCTGTCTATGTGTCCGGTGGGAGAGACGGTGGTGGAGATGTGCTCCATGGTAACGTGGGTGACGTGGACAGGGTGAGACAGAGCCACAGTCATGGAGCCCTGGGCCCCGCGGAACGGCCAACACTTACCAGGCTGCACCAGCTGGCCCTTTGGAGAGGAGAGAAAGGGAAGAGTAGGGGGGAAGCAAGACAGAGGCGTGTCAGGCTGACAGTGATCTTTAAAGTGCATTCAATCATGGGCACATTACATTACAGTTTACAAAGGAAGGAGAGAGACAGATGGAGGGAGCGAAAGAAAGTGTGAGTAGAGGAGTGAGACAGGGGAGAGGAAGAGAGAGAGAGAGAGAGAGAGAGAGAGAGAGAGAGAGAGAGAGAGAGAGAGAGAGAGAGAGAGAGAGAGAGAGAGAGAGAGAGAGAGAGAGAGAGAGAGAGAGAGAGAGAGAGAGAGAGATACTTACCTGAATTACAGTCCGGGGGCTCTCTGATGGAGACCACAGGGGAATCCCCAGGAAACTCACTCGGGCCGAACCGGTCTTATATGTCTCAGAGCACCGACTGGTTACAATGCTGCCACCTACACACACACAGACAGACACAGAGAGCTCTGAGCATATTCAATAATATAGTCTATACCAGGGATCATGAACTAGATTCAGCCGTGAGTAGATTTTTTTGTGAGCGGATGATCGAGTGGCTGGAACATAACAGATATAATATTTGACAAAAACATGATCACTTCAAACCTTGCTTACATTTGTATACAATCACGTGTCTCTCTAGTATGTGTTCGAATAGTTGGGAACAGATTTATTTGATGTTTTATACAGTATACAATGGTGCTGATCAGTGATGATGTCACAAACCTTGGGACTCGAGGGCGAAGTTGGGCATTTTGTCAGCCAGTGGACGACTGCAGTCTTTCACCACCTGTTTCACATCCTGTCTCTCATCCTGACACACACACACACAAACAAACATACATTTACACACAATTCATGTTCATTTTTGGGGCAAATAATACAACATATCAAAAATAATTCAACTACAGTGCCTTGCAAACGTATTCATCCCCCTTGGTGTTTTTCCTATTTTGTTGCATTACAACTTGTAATTTAAATTGAATATTATTTGGATTTCATGTAATGGACATACACAAAACAGTCCAAATTGGTGAAGTGAAATGAAAAAAATTACTTCTTTCAAAAAATTAAACAAATAAAAAACTGAAAAGTGGTGCGGGCATATGTATTCACCCCCTTTGCTATAAAGCCCCTAAATAACATCTGGTGCAACCAATTACCTTCAGAAGTCACATAATTAGTTAAATAAAGTCCACCTGTGCGCAATCTAAGTGTCACATGATCTCAGTATATATCTCAGTATATACCCCTGTTCCGAAAGGCCCCAGAGTCTGCAACACCACT